>NC_139026.1:110000028-110228781 GCF_964662115.1 Mustela nivalis | reverse complement strand
GGCAGGTTCAATAAAAAGCATGACTGGAGGGGGGGTAAAAACAGGAAATTAAAAAACCAAACAAATAAAAGGAGGTAAAGAGAGAGAGAGTGAGAGAAAGGGGAAAGAGAGGAGGCAGAGGAGGAAGGAGGAGGCTTCCTGGGGAGGGCAGAGTCATACTCACATTAGTTTCACTGAGAATGACGTCAATTATGCTGCCAATTACGATGAGGAAGTCAAAAACATTCCAGGGATCACTAAAGTAACCCTACATAAGGGAGGGGCAGGCAGGATGGGGATTAAAAAGGAATATTAGACAGACAAGAACAGAGCAACATCACCATCAGAATCACCATCCGGGCACCTCAGTGCTGTTGCTGGAGTCGTGAACGCCCGTATTGTGGCCAGGAGCCCAAGAGGGAAGCGGGTGGCTGGGAGGCGGTTGGTCCAACCCTCCTGCCCCGCCCTCTCTGGGTCACCTGGCCCCCCTTCCTCCAGATCCTTCCCACCACGCCACCCTCCTGCAAAAAGTCTCTTTCTGCTTCCCACAGTGGGGGGCAGGGGTGGGCATGGGGGGGCAGGCAGTGCCAGTCACAGTGGTGCAGGGACACGGATGGACTCTCTTCTCAATGCCCACTCAGCGTCTCCTATGCCCCTGGCTCTCCTCCATCAGAAGGGCCATTCTGGAGGTAGGGAGGGACACAGGTGTGTAACACCCCTCCCCCACCCCAAGGTGAGTGGGATGTGGTCCTAGGATGGTCTGGAATTCCAAAGACCTGAAAACCACAGCAGTGTGGTCCCGAAGGGTGGCCAGGTCATCTGGGCTCAGTGGTAACTCATCTAAAGCTTGGGAATAATGAGAGAACTGCATCATTAAAACAATACTATCTATGCTGGACTCTTTGCAGTTAGAATCAATGGTCTCCACTGTTCTAGCACTGGCCATGCCCTGGTGTTTCCAGGGACAGTGCTGTCCTGGTAGAGGTTTTATGAACTGAAAGGATACAGAGTCCAGGTAAATCTTACAGCTCAGTCATGTCAGATACAGCCCCAGGCAGTGCTTTTGGGGGCATAGACTATGCACCTCCCTTAGGTTCTTTCCTAACGTCTACTAGTTTGGTGTAGAGTCCCTGATGACATGCAAATATCACTCAAAGGGAATGAAATTATCAAATCTGAGAACTGGATTGATGGGGGAGACTGGGTAGAGGATATGGGGACATAGACTTTGCAAGAAGGGAGTAGAAGCAGTCGTGCCATGGCACTGAGGGGCTAAGACTTGTGTCCTAACCACCACTTCACCCTGTATACTTGGACTTCACTTGTGTTCCACCATATTTGGAGAAAGGAAGAAATGCTTTTGAAATACTTTTCTGAGGTCTTGGACAACTGGTCGACCAAGGAAAAGGCTGTCCCAGATTTCCTAGAGGATTCCAGGAGTCCCGGGAAGGTGGACCCTTCACAGAGTGGACAGGTATCTTGGGTCTGGACCATATGCCTCTCTGAGAGGTGTGGGAGTCTAGAGAACACTGCCCTGTGGCCACACAGGAGTATAGGCTCACAGTTCAGGTGACCCTGGGAACAGGACAGTCATATTCCCCAGGAGTAGAAAGAAAAGGACCTAGCTAAAGTTACTTGTCTTTAAAAAAGTGCATTTGCTTCTTCACTTTTTCAGGAAATATTCTGCAAAGGAGACCGGACAGGGCTGGAACACATTTGTTCAGCAAGACCAGCACATTTTCCTATTCTCTGAGCCACTCATTGGGGCTTCCAGGAGATGGGATTCTGGAGGCTGGGGAGTGGGTATGAAAGCATGGAGGGTCCTTTGGGAGTTTCCCAGACTTCTTTCCCTAGTGTTTGAAGGCTGCCAACTCTCCCTTTTAATTTTTTTACTCACAAGAGCCAAGAGCCTGTGTTCTTCCATTTCCTCCTGGCTCTATCTAGCTCCCTTAACTTCCCCACTTCCCAGTCATGCCCTCTTTCCAGAGGGATCGCAAAGACATGCTGTCCTAGGGCTGTTATTCTTAGTATGGGAGGTCAGGTCACAGGGAAAGGGGCCTCTCTGTTCCCAGGCATTTCTGCCAAAAGAAAACAGAAACGCCACGGTGGAGACTCTGGACAGCCAGACTCTGGAGAAGCAGAGGTTGGCCAGGGCATGGG
This sequence comes from Mustela nivalis, assembly GCF_964662115.1. Lineage (NCBI taxonomy): Eukaryota > Metazoa > Chordata > Mammalia > Carnivora > Mustelidae > Mustela > Mustela nivalis. Next base: position 110,226,642 of record NC_139026.1, on the reverse strand, counting down.
TCAGGTGAGGGTCAACTGGAAATCATGGCTTTCTTGTTGACTTCCCAGAATCATTTCTGAATATACTAGAGCCCTGGAGGCAGAGGGAGACTGTTCTCTCCCGTCTAAGTCACAAGTTATGAGCAGGAAATAACCAATTCCCTCTCAGGTTCTTAGATGTTATTCACAGGGCAGATGGAGAAGGCTGATTTTTAAGGAAGGGAGGTAAATAAGAAGGACTCCAAGTGAACTACAAATATGCATATGTTTTAAAATTAGAGTTTGGAAAATACTGGGGTAGTCTCTTTCGATGGGAAGACTGTCTTTGTGGGGAGAGCTATTTCAGAAGGGAAGGGGAGGCAGAATCAAGGAAGAGAAAGAAGAGAAACAGCAGCCAGAGCAGAGTCCAGGAACGTTCAGCATCTAGCCTAGAAAATGTGGTAACAAAACGTTATTCGGGTGTGCGGGCAAGAGGAGAGACAGGGAGGGGGAAGGCTCAGTGCTCAGGAAAGGAAGTTGAGTTGGAGTCTTCTCCTTCGCCAGAGACCTGAAACAAAATGGGGAAGCCGGCCTGGTCGGCAACGCCTCTGAGAGAGGAGAAAAAGGGGAGGCAGGAGGAGAGTAGGGCAAAGGCCAGGATAAACACACAGGTTAGTCAACTGCTGAGCACCAGGGAAAGGCAGATACCGAAAGGGACCCTGCCAACCTCCCAGTTGGGCATCGCTCATCACCCTTTCTCTGGGAATTCTTTGTGTATGTGCAGATGGAGGGAAAACACACACTAGTCCACTCCTCCTTGGTCATGGGCCTCTCCCAACCTTCCATGGCAGGCTCCCACGGGTTGGGCTCTCTCAAGACGAAAGCCTTGTGCCTCGCTCTTGCCCTCACCAGGCTGTGCTGGTGAGGCTTTTGGTCCAGGCAAGCTACCTGGTGGGCCCAGTGCTAGGGCCTCCACTGGCTGCAGAGACCAACCTGTTGCCTTAGTGGACTCCGCCTGGGGAGATTTGCACATAGCGGGAATGTAGGGGTGAGGGAGCATGCTGAGGGGGGGCAGGTGGCAGGATCCCTTTAAGAGGCAGATTTTTACCCTGACCCATCCGCCCATCTTGCCGTTTTCTCTGTCCCACAATGCCATCAATTCTCCAAGCTGGACCATGAAGACAGTTTCAGACCCAGCTTCAGCTCTTTGTTTCCTCCATCCGCCTCCTCCTCCCACTCTCAACGGTCCTTCCTCCCATCCCATTCACAATAAGGTGCTCGCCATTTAGACACCTTGTCAAATCCCTAAGTGGGCAGGGCCTGGAAGAATATTTTTTCCCCTGCACTCTCTGGAGTATAAGAGCTTAGTGTGTGCTCACTCTCTCTCTCTCTCTCTCTCTCACACACACACACACACCCCGTTTTTGCCTACCTCATTTGCTGGAAACCACAGGTAATACAGATTTGGGGTATGTAATGGAAGAAGGAGGGTAGAAACAAATCATAGGCTTTTTCTCTTATGAAATCAGTTTGACCTAGAGTCAGTTACACCTATCCTCTGGTGATGAGGTCCCAAATGGTAGGGTAGAAGTCATGATTAGGGAAAGGGTTTTCCTTGCCCTCCTTGAAATGGTGAACCAAACCTCTTAATGTCCAGCTCCCCAGAGTCAAGCAGGGCTGATCACCCAGAAGGTATGGTGTTTGGGAGATGAAAGGGCTTTCCCTTGACATCCTTAAGTCCTGCAGATTTAATGGGCTTTCCCCCTTTCAAATTCCCAGCCTCTGGGGATGAATTCAGAAGATGGGCCTCTTCTCTGGCTTTCCTGGGGACGCTCTTGCGTGCACACATTCAGGCTGATGAGTGCCTCCCCCCACCATGATCAGCAGTTACTTAGACCCTCCGTCTGATCCATTCTCCTTGGTGCTGCCGACCCTCCACTCACTGGCTGAAGTAGGTTGAGAACATGTAAACAAAACTGATCATAACTTTAGCAAATCATTATTAGAAGGGAAAATTGCCACAAAACCCCATGTTATACGTTTTGGATGCACAGGAATTGTGGATTTTCCTCTCTTTTGGATTCTCTGTGCCCTGATTCCCCTCCATCATTGAAGCTATTCCAAGTTGAAAGAGGCAGTATTAAGAGCACGGTCTCTGGAAGTGGGTTGTCAGTTCAAATTTTACTTCTGGCACTAATAAGCTGGGTACTCTTGAGCAAATAACTTCACCTCTTTGTGTCTCAGTTTCCCCACCTGTAAAATGGGAGAACTATAGGGTTACAATGGGGATTACATGAGACAACACATGTAAAGCACTTGCCTGGCCTGAAGTAAGCTGTAAATGAGTCTGGATGACTGTTGGGGTTTACACGAGTTGTCTACCTCTCTCCCAGTTAAGCACACATTCCATTTGGGGGTGACACTGAGTGGAAGGGCAGGCAAAGCCCAGGTGTGTGGAATAAGGAGGGAAGAGTTGAAGGTTCTGGAATCCTGAGCTTACCTTTCGCCAGCATCTAGGGCCTTTTCTATCCATCTGGAGTCACTAGTGAGTAGTGTGCCTGTCTTGAGACTCTTGAAGGAAATCTGGCTGGTACTACTTTGAGACTGATGACAGTTTGCATGTTGTCATGGCTCAATTTTGTCAGAGGCAGGGTCCTGTGGACAGTTAACTGCCAGGTTCTGAGAAACCACACTTACCACTGGGAGAGAACCAGGTCCCCCTCCTTCTGTCTGGAGGGCCAGGAGGACAGGAGTGGGCTGCCAAGCGGGCCTGGTCCCACCTCTGATCCTGGGGAGAGGTTAGAGACAAGTGCCTTTGCCCTTGCATTCTGGGTCCTCAGCTCCTTTTCTGCCCAGCCCAGAGGCCTCCTCTGTGATCTCAGAGACAATACAGGTAGGCGGTGAGAATGAATTGCAGGAAAACCTGCGCACCTGGGAGTACGCTGTGTGTTCGAGGGGATTTTGAGGTTAAGACTTGTTTTGCTGCCATCACTTGTGGTTTTTTTTTTTTTTTTTTGGTCCTCTTCTCTCTTTCTGCCTGCCCATCTTCAGAATCTACCTCTGATGGTAAAGCAAAAGGACTCGGAGGAGGTGATAAGGAAGCTTGCTTGGCCCCAATGGGGAGGCTGACCTGGACTTTCCGTCTGTCTGGGGGTGTTTATTTCCAGGGACCTGGAGCCCCAGATAGTGTTACCAGGCTCAGTGTCAACGTGAGAGGCCTGAGCCGAGAGGAGAGGTAGAAGTGCTGGAATGGAGACAGAGAAAGGCCAGGAAGGAGGAGTCTCAGAGGGAGGGAAAAGCCAATGGCAGGACGCAGAGATGCCAGAGAACCAAAGGGACTGAGGAGTCATGCAAGAAGCAAAAGGCGAGAAGGGCAGGGTTGGGGAAGGTCATGAAAGGTAGAAGGCAGAAGCAGAGCGAAGGAGGGAAGGAGGAGTTAGGAAAAGCCATGCAGATGGTGGGAGACAGGGAGAAGGAGAAAGGAGTGGAAGGAAGCTTGAGAGGAGGTGGGCAGGATGCAGAGCGCCAGAGGCGGGCGCATGGCATTGCAGGGGAAAGCAGGGAATCCACACAAAGCTGGAGGAATGGTCAGGACACCTGATAGAGGCAGGGCCTAGAATGCAAGGGAGGGACCCACCATAGCTCATCCTCAACCTGGGGTGGCGGGGTGGGGGGCGTTCCCTGAAGGAGAACAAGAGCCCCTGCTTGAGTGAACAAGGAGTTGAGAGAAGGCAAATGAGGCAAGAGGCTAAGCAGAGGCGGTTGGTGTGGCCGGGGAGGCAGTGTCCAGTTCCTTGGAAACCCTGGTCTCTCCTGGGATCCAGGTGGTGGGACCAAGATGTGGGGGGAGAGGGAACGAACCAGGGAGAGGTGCTGAGTGCAGCTGGCAGCTCAGTGGAGGGGGCAAGAGTAGATCTCATGGAATCTCATGGAACACAATGGTAACTGACACCAAGCAGAGATAATAGGAATTGTATTACGTTAGGATGTCATTTAGACATAATAGTAATCATGGAGATTAGTGGCATCTAATGGAGAAGTCATGACGAGAGCACACAGCTGCTCCAGCCTCCCGGCAGCCTGGGTGGGAGTGAGGCTTCTGTCTTCCACTGTCAGTTTCTCCCCTGTGACATGGTCACTCAGGGGCTCCCGGAGTCTCAGGCTGCACTGAGAACAGGCGTACAGCAGACACGAGGGGCAGGAGCAGGCTGCCGGCCAGGGTGAGGGCCTGAGTCCACACCCCTGGGGAGACAAGGCCCCAGGTGGGTGGCGGTGATGGGGCTGCCAGAGGAATATGCACTTGGAATTGGACACCTTCTACTTCATTTTTTTTTAAATTAAGATTTTCCTCCCCAGGAACATTTAAAAGGCCCTCTTTCATTTCTTTCTCTCACCAATACACAATGAGCACTCACTAGGTACCTGGGATTGAACAAGATTGAACAGATCTGACTCTGGCATCCTTCTCCCCTGGGAGGAGATAAAAACGGGGGTTATTGGCTAGGCTCCCTCTGGGGACCTCAGAAGGTTCTTTCTGTGCCTCAGTGTGCACGGGGGTAGGTGGCAGGATCCTGGTAGCTGCTTCCTGCTGCTCTGGAGCTGCTTTCTGGAAAGGTCCCCTCCAGGACCAGGGCACTGAATGGATGCGTCCCGTGGAAACACCACGGACGCTCTCCGTGGGAGAAGGGAAGGCGGAGAGCAGACAGCCCTGGGAGTGGGTGAACCGGGAGGAGCCGTCCCACCACTCTGCTCCAGGGCTAAACTCAGACCTGTGACAGCTCTGTGCCCTCTGCCTTGAATCTTCTCTCCTCTGGCCCAGCTGGGAAAGCACTCTAAACCCAGATCTGACCGGTCCCCTCCATGTCCTTCCTGACCTAACCCGGGCTGAGCCCTCCTTAGTGAAGGGACACTTATGGCCCCCCTGCAGTTGTGAGAGGCTGTACCTGCATCCACTTTAGTGAACAAAATGGGAATGCACTGAGCTCCTGTGTTCGCTTCCAGAGATGTGCCTGGAGTTGTGCAGGTGAGTTTCCATAGCATCCCCCCTCCCCCGCCGGCCGGGTCTTCCTTCTCTGCCTAACAGGAACAATCACTGTGCAGCCCTTGAGGGCTTTGGGAGGACAACAGTGCCTGCTGGTTGCTGGGGACTGTTGGAGCGCTCCATGGAAGACTGCCTCTCCTGGCCTTGCTGGTGGCCTTCCTGCAAGACCCCCTCCTCTATAGCGGTGACCCCAAGCCCCCACGGGTCTGGGGATCCCTCTTCCCCTCCCAGGCTTGGTTTCCTTCTCAGAGGTAGGGTTGGAGAAAGGAACTACAGCGTACTTTCCTCTGGGCTTCTTTACACAGTGTGAATAATTTTCCACATTAAATAATTAAATGTAATAGCTAATACCACCCTTCCCACACAAAGGCTTTCTGCAAGTCATATAATTATTTTTTTATCATTCATAGTGACTTCCAAGCTCTCAAGCGTCAGGCAGGAAAGAAACCTGTCACAATGTTGCAGCAATATGCAAATCCCTGGGTATGAGAGCCACAGTGGGGAGGCCCCTCCCTGACAAAGCCCATTTGTGCCTGTCTGCGTGCACTGTTCGGCATCAGGTACCCCGTGGACATTCCACAAATAAATAATAATCAGGGTAATGCCAACTCACCAATCAGACTGCTAAGCAGCAGGCAGGAGCTACACCCCACACAGCAGGTGCCTCTTGACTCCGCTGCCGCTGGCAGCCAGGAGGTGGGGCTGGGGGGTGTGGTGTTACATGTCACCGCCTTCTTCCTTCTCCTTCCCTTTCTACTCCTTTGAATGAAACGTACATATGTGGTGATTTTCTGGGTTGAGGGGTTCCCCTGCTGATGGGAGACACTGGTTTCTTAATAATTTGGATAAACAGATTTCAAATGTTTCAAGAAATAAATAAGAGGTTGAATGAAGTCCTACTTTAGCCCAAGAATTGGTTCTCACTCTGGGGCATGCACTGCCCTCTGGGGGGTGTTCGGGAAACTTCGGGGACACCGCTAAGATTCAAGGTGGGCAAAACTGGCATTTAGTAATGCATGGGTGAGCCAAGGATGCTAAATTTCATGGTAGGCATGGGACAGTTCTGCCCAATGCACTGTGGCGTGTGGCGTGTCCTGTATGACTTTTGGGGGACATGCAGGGTGCCACAAGCAAATAAGGCCTGGCGGTTATAACTTAAGTTTTTATTCCAAGGTCTCATAATCTTGCTCTTTCATTGTTTCATTAACCTCTATTTTTTATGTGTGATGAATTCTTCTACTAACTACAGACTTTCCCATTACATTAAAATTCAGAGATTTTATATACATATAAATATACACACACACCCTGTGTAAAAAAAATATACATAAGCATTATATTACATTTATATATAATATTTAAAAATATGACATTGTGTGTATAGATGTGAATCTTATATGCATAAAGCTTTAAGTTTCCTCTGATTTTCTTAAAGAAAAATTAAGGTGATATTACAGAGTATTTGTTACACAAAGGGAACTTTGGTTCTATAAGGATCAAAGCCCACTAGCCTAAAAGGATGTCTAAGTTTCTATAGAACTCTTAAAAGGAACTATTGCTTGCTCTTGGGGTTTTTTAAAGCTGAATTTTCCAGGTTGGTGTGGAAATAGAAAGTCATTCAATCCAAGAGCCATTCATACTTCTAGTTTAATTTACCCTGAACCTTGACCTTTAACAGGCCCCTGAACAGGACCTGCCCATGGGGTTTCCTCACTCCCAGCACCCACAGGCCAGGTCTCCTGTGGGTGGCCCTGCCCCAGGCACCGCAGGACCTCGCACATCCATGGCTGCACCCTGCCCACTCTCCCCTCCATGCCAGCCCTGTCGTCCTGGGTCTATGTGGGGCCTCTCTAGATTTCCAAAGCCATGTTTTGTGGGCTGCTAGTGCTGGGAGATGGTAATTGGCTCTTCAGTGAGACAAGACAAGGCTTCAGTCCTCTAAAAAAGCTGCAAGGGTCGAATCTCCCAGCCTTTATTCAGGGCCATCTCAGAGGGCATCAGGCATGACTAGCTCTGGGTCCTGCACAAAAGAAACCTGTCTAATTACACTGAAGGCAGGAGCTCCCTAGTTTAGGTGGCTGTGTCCTACCGATCGCCACTCCAGATGGCAGCCATCAGCAGCCACTCCCTTCGCTTTCCATTTCTGCTTCCCTCTCCAGCAAGTTCTTGGGGCTGACCTGGGGAGGGTGAGGAATGAAGGGGGTTTCCTCATAGGATGCTAAAGCTGGTAGAGAGGCTGGAGTCATTTCTCTGGGGAAGGAAACAGTGTTCCTCCGTTTCCCCAGGGGATGCTGTCTGTGGTTTGCTCTTATTCAGGTGACATTTCCAGAGTACCTGAGAGGCACTAGTGCTGCTGTGTTAGCATCTGGAGGGATATGAAGGTGGGTAAGAGGGAGTCTTGCTAAAAGACTATCCTGACCATCCCTGACTCCTTTCTCCTTTTCCACACCGTCTTCACCATTGGATGATGTTGCGAACCTGCCCACCTCCACGTGTCCTCTGTGGCTGTCACCTCATGTCCAGGAGCAGATTCCTAACTGCTTCCGCTCTTGGCCTGTACCAGTATGTCTTCTTCTTGAGGCCATTGGTGTGCTGGTTCAAAAACATGAATCTGATGCTATAATTTCCCGCCTGAGGCCCTGCTCTGTGTGGTGTAGATTCTGAGGGCTGTCGGCGTAAAGCCACACCCCTTCCAGGTCCCCAAGGGCCTGTGTCTTCTGAACCCTCCTCTTGCTCACTGCTCTCAGTTTCCAAAATAAGCTAAACTTGCCCCTGCCTCAGGTCCTTTGCTCTCCCTTGGGCCTGAAAGGCTCTTCCAGCTCCATTCAACCTCTGGGCCTCAGTTTACTAGGTAACTTCCTGACTACCTTATCTGAAACAGGTGTCTCTCTCACCCAGTCATGCTGTCCCTGTGGTGGCCCATCTCCCCCAGCACAGCACTTGCCCTGTTCCATAACCCCTTTGTCTCTACATTACCCTGTGAGCCCTGCGATATGGTACCATGTCTCGACATCATCACCGAGGTGCTCAACAAACATTTATAGGAAAAAAAGATGGAAAAAGCAGTACTACTGTAGAAATTACATCTGGGCACCTTTCAGTACAATGTAAAGAAGGATTCCCAGCATAGCTGCCTGAAGAAATCTCTTACGGCAAAAAGGAGGAAGGCTTAGAAATTTCCTCATTGAGGGAAGATCAATGATCTTAATGGTGTTTTCTGATATGACTATTCGGACTCTCTTTTCCTTGTTTTCCAGTTTCATAATTTCCATCATGCATGCTGGCATGCATGCATTAAATTTTCAACGAATGCCTCTCAGGGTACACAGACATGCCTGTGAAACTGTTCCTGCCTTCCAGGAATTTGGCGATCTAATTTTTGTCTCCATGTCTTGCAAGTCTTCCCATTTCAAATGCATCTGTCTGTGCGTGTGCAAGCGTGTATGCACACACATTAATATGCAGGCTCTCAGCTGTAGTCACCTATCAGATGACTGTCTCCTCTCCTGAAAGCACCTGGCACTTCGGGCTTGGAAGGGAAATCCAGAAGGTCCAGACCAATGCAGGGAAACAAGGAGCCAAGGACAGAATGGGTGAGTGAGGGGGAAAGGGAGTTAAAGGGCCTCAGAGGAGGCGGAAGGACACGGGAACGGAGAGACTGTGTCAGTTTATAGAGACTTGTTCCTTGAGAAAGGCTTGCTTTCATTTTGTCTCTGATTTGCTTCTAAGGAAGAACGTGAACACTTGCTGAGGACCCGCTAGGTACACAACAACACCTCAGCTTGTTCATATTTGTTGTGTCAATGAGGGGATAGTGGAGAGAGCTTGGAATCACCTACACCTGCATTAAGATCCTCCCAAACAACAACCAAAACCTAGCTCTGCCATCTTGGACACATGACTTAGCTTTTCTCTCACCTTCCGTTTCCTAAACACCATCATGCTTCCCTCACAGACTGATTGAGGTAGTGAATGGAGAAAATCTAGTGTAGGGGCACCTGGGTGGCTCAGTCGGTTAGGTGTCTATCTTCGGATTCAGGTCATGATCCTGGGGTCCTGGGATGGAGTCCTGCATCAAGCTCTTTGCTCAGTGGGGAGACTTAGGATGTCTTCAGGCAGTATGTGGAAAGCTATTTGCCAAAGGGAAACAAGAAGCTGGATTTTTTTTTTTTTTTTTTTTTGGTCAGACAGAGAGCAAGAGAGAGAGAGAACATGCACAAGCAGTGGAGAGGGGCAGAGGGAGCAGCAGGCAGAGGGAGAAATAGACTCCTCACTGATCAAGGGGCCCGATGCAGGACTTTATCCCAGGACTTGGGATCATGATCTGAGCCAAAGGCAGATGTGCTTAACTGACTAAGCCACCCAGGCATCCCTAGCTGCTGGATCTTTAAGGAAAGAAACTTCTAGGCATGGATACTGCCAGAGTAGACTGAGAAATTGGACTTCAGAGTCTGTTTGCAAGTGTCCTCACTGAATACTTCCCAGCCATCCACTTTCCCATTCCAGCTTTCCCTCTGCCTGTCCATATGTGAACCTAGAACCCTAACCTAGCCTGCGTCTATCCCCTCTGCAACAAGCCCAGTGAAAAGAAATTAGCTCCATCTTGGTCATGCCCTTAGGATATCTCCCAAACACTCCTCATCTTGGCAGGGCCTGTGGTCACCCGTGTCAGGGTCCACAACCCTTCCCAGGAGAAGACTCACTACTAAGAACAACAGAATATGCAGAGACAAGATTGTTCTGGGGACCACTGGAGGCCATGGGATCCCTTGCACCGTACAGGCACCATTGGCAGTAAGAGGAAGGCCACCTTTGTGTGTGGGAAGTCCAAGGTTAGCAGTATCCTCTCTCAGGCTTGGATATTTGCAAGATGCAGAGTGTGCTGACTCTGGCTCAGGCCCTGCACAGTGCTGGTCAGGAAGAGGGCCACTGGAGAACCTCCTGCCGGAGAACCTCCTGCCCCTTCCTTCTCACAGCCTAGTGGCCGCTTGCGCGGGTGGGACCACAGTAAGGCCGTGCCCAGGCCTGGGCAATGGGGAGATGCCTGACAAGCATTTGACCTCCGTGGTCCTGAACAGCTCTGGTTATCAGAGCATCTCATTAACCAGTCTTACTTCTATTTATGACTCATCCCTTGCTCCAAGCCAAGCAAAGTGTGCATAGGGCCACTGAGGGACTCCTCGGGACAACAGACTGAGGAAAGCAGGAGCTCCATTCTTTGTCAATGTCAGCCATTGCCTCCAGCCTCACCCTTTTTCTGCTTCTCTACCCTCCAAGAAGCAGTCAAGGCTTCACTGCCCTCATGTCCTCTTTCCGGAAAGGAATCAGAGGTTACAAAAATGCCCCCAGAGCAGAGACACTATGATGACCGCTGAATTACTGTCCCACTGTCAGCTCACACTATGAAATGTTGGCCAAGTTCTCCGTGTCGGGGGCAGGGGACAGGAGTCACAACAGCCCCACACAGATACAAGGAGTGTAGCAGTAGAAACCAGCGGCAGGGTGAGGAGGCCAGGCAGGGCCCAGCTGGGGAGGGCAGCAAGTCTCTATCCAGCAACTGGGATGTGAAAGAACCAGGGAGGGTTTTAAGGCTGTCAGATTTCAGTTTCACTGGGGCACTAAAACACCATCAGGAAACTTAGGCTGGAGCCCAGTGGACTGGGAAAAAGCGTAGCTGGGTGCCCCCCAGGGATCACCAGGGACACACCTTATATTCAACTCCCAGCAGCAGACTAATACCAGATAGCACCTGCCAGAGCACTTTCTCCGCCTTCCGTAGGGCCTTCCTGAGCTCAGAACCCAGGTGGGACAGGATCCATAAGGAAAGAGCCTAGCACCTGCAGCTGACAAGAACTGAGGAAGTCCAGGATGACAGCAAGGGCTGGCCAAATCAGGAGAAAATCCATAGTGTGGGATCCCAGAGCAAGAGACTGTCTTACCCTGTCAAGAGGACTTTCACCATGATGAGTCAATTTCTGGCAGAAAATTAACAGCTGGAGAGAGAGTAGGGAGGGTGAGGTAAACCATCTGGCTTCATGGAGCCAGAGCAGCTGGGCTGAAGAAACCAAGACAGACAGAGGACAGCAGAAGCTGGGAATATTATGGGAAAGAACCAGTGTCTAGGGCTGTGTTGCCCAATAGCGCAGCTGCGGCCACATTCGGCTATATAATTGTAAATTAATTAAATATATTTGAAAAACCAATCCTTGGCTGTACTACCACATTTCGAGTGACTGTATTGTAGACAGTGTGTATGGAACATTGCAGGAAGTTCTGTTAGACAGAGCTGGTCCAGAGGCTTCATTTCATCCTTTAGGTTTGAAATGCCCTTGGGCCCTAATTTGTCCTGCAAGATGAAAGTAAGTCCCAAGGCTTCAGCTGCTCTTATTCCAGAAGCCTGGGGTGCCAGAAAGGTCAATGAGCGATTTTACTTTGGTTCTGTTCATCTTTCTGGACTATTCTCAGGCTGGGAAAAGCTGAAAGGGGAGGCCAAGGGTTTGATCACAGGGAGCTGCCAGGGCCAAATTCCCTCCAGGGTCATCCCCTCAGGGAGATACGGAGTGGACAGCAGCCACGGGGCAAGAGATACCTCTCTGCAACAGCAGACCTGCTTCTTCATCCCTCCATGACCCATGCGAAAGTTTCTAGGGAGCAGAGGAGTGAGGACCCTTTCACTGGGAGGGCCTCCTACCTTCCTGGCAAATGGACTTGAGGAGGACAAGCCTGGAGCCCCTCCTCTCCCTCCTCCTCTCCTCATTGTTCTTGCTGAGTCATTGTCAGCAGCAAATCCCAGGCAACAAAGTGACATTATCAGCCCTTCTGTTACTAAGACCTGTAGTTAGCAGTGGAGTGTCTGTGCCTGGCCCTGCTTCTGAAACCAGGTTCTTGCCCTTCTCTCCATGGTGATGTCACAGCTGCCCAAGTGGGCTGAAGCCGTGGGACCACCCAGGGTCAGCCTGTCAAGCCAGACAGGGTGTCGTGGTGGCTTCCCTTTCCCCTGGCATTTTCACCTTGGGTCAAGTCCAATCTGGAGCTTTCACTGGGATTATACAGAATCTATGGATTGGTTTGGAAAGAAATGACATGTTTGTAATATTGAGTTTCCAATTCATGAACAGAATATATTTCTCAACTTACTTAGTTTTCTTTAGTTCCTTTCTATGAAATTTTATAGTTTTCTCTGTAGAGATGACATTTTTTGTTAGATTTATTCCTAGGCATTACATATTTTTTCAGTGCTTGTCATAAAGTATACCTTAAATTTTTTTCATCTTTGCTGATGCATTCCAATTCCCTATAGGAAAACAACCCAGGTATCTAGTTACCTCCAGACAATTCTCACCAGGACTTTCCCATGCTGACCAACACAATCATGTAGGACCCAGATACCATTCAGTGTCTCCTACTCTAGGGGAGGGATCTCCTCTGGCTTACTATACGTGTTAAAATCAATAGTACTATTACCTACTGCATTCTCTTCAGACATCCCCATAGATCCCTGATGTTTTAGTGGGGGACTGAATTGCACTAAACTGGTTTATTCTTTTTTTTTTTTTTTTTTTTTTAAGATTTTATGTATTTATTTGACAGAGAGAGATCACAAGTAGGCAGAGAGAGAGGAGGAAGCAGGCTCCCTGCTGAGCAGAGAGCCTGATGCGGGGCTCGATCTCAGGACCCTGAGATCATGACCTGAGCCGAAGGCAGAGGCTTTAACCCACTGAGCCACCCAGGTGCCCCCTAAACTGGTTTATTCTTACCCATAATTTTTGGTGTGTTTGGAATAGAGCATCAACTTAAGGAGTAGGGCAGTTGGATTTAAGGCAGGGATTTACTTGAGTAAATTCATTTTCCAAGGTGTGGTGAGGAGAACAGAAATGAAGAACTTGGCAACATTAATCACTATGAACACAATGAAAGAATGAAACAAGGTACAAAGTGACCAGCCAACTGACCGACCAACCAACCAATCACAGAGACTGGAAGGATAGAGAAGAAAAGTCCAGCACTAAGAACTTCCTGTCTTCTGCATTTTTGCTGCCTAACTGTCCTTTAACATCTAATGCTGACAAGTGCAGGCTGATTCATAGCATGTATACAGAATCATGCCAGTGAATAAAAGGTGCTGAACAGAATCTCAGTTAATGGTGAGATATGAAAGCTGTTCTATATTTCAGAAGTCACTAGTGCTTGGGCCACACCCAGCCAGATAGTTCTACCAGGACTTCAAGTCATTTCTGGTTTGATTTTCTGCCTGAAATGTTGGAAGATGTTTTTCCTGGAGTCCATTCCCTAAATGAAGAACATAGCTTAATGTGAAACCTGGGCACCCCGTTCTCCTCAAGTCCCAACCGGTCAACCCTCTTTGGCTAGACAGGTCCAGTGACCCTAACTCCTCTGTTGCCAGGAAGTCCTTTAAGAGATATTCACAGAAATTATCCATTTTCCTTTCTTTTTATACCACAGATTGACCCTGGCATGTGTGAAATGAAAACAGCCCCAGGATGGTTCTCTTACTTTTTTGGGAAAAGTCTTTCTTATTTTACTCCATCCTACCATAACAGAAAACTAGGGATTGAGGAAGCTGGGAGTCACTTTATGGTTTAGACCACCACAGCTAGCTAATTCCTAGGAAATGGCTTACTCCTTGATCTGCAGGACTTAGGTAAGGGGCTTTTTCAGGCTGAGGCCCCTATAAGGATCAATTTTATTTGCTTCTTAGGCCAGGTCTGCCTAATATGTCTTCTGTAGTCATGAGGAATAATTCACAAAGTCCACTGCAGGACTCTGCAGACATCAGACATCATCAGAGACACATCTGAGTCAACTGTGGAATGACTCAAGGCTTTGAAATATTTAAACCATATGTCTCATGAAACTAGGTGAAAGTGATGCCAGTTTCCCTACTAGAAGCTGTCATCTGCGACTGAACCTCAACTTGGCAATGATCTTGCATTCCCAGCCTCACCGCTCGTGTTGCTGTGGGCTGTGAACCTGTCAGTACTGCTGGGCCACGGGGCCTAGAACAGGACCAGAGGTAAGCAAAGATCCCATGGGCCCTATGGAAGGTGACCAGGGAGATTTAGTGGTCTTCTCCAGGTCAGGACAAAATTTATGCCCCTGAATGGGACTGGGCTTGGAAGGGAAAGTGTAAAAAGTATATTCAGTGCCCTGGAGGAGGTAGAAAACACCATTATTATCACCAAATGACTTTTACTAGGAGTCTTATTCTCTGAAAATTAGCCAAGATCCCCAGGCATTCTTTAAGAGAAGGAATCGGCATTGTAAGGATATTGTCTGTTTTATCTTGAAGTCCCTCACAGGTTGTTTCCCTCTTTCTGAAAAGCACCCAGCAGTACACTTGACATGGAAGATGCTTGCTAACAGCTTGGCATGGTGGAAATTATATTGACTATAAAGTCAGATTCTATTCCCAGTTCTGCCACTTAATAATGGTGTAATTAATATTACACTTAATTGCTCTGAGATTCACTTCCCTCTTCCCTAACATGAGGAAGCTAAAACCTGTGTTATGAGGGTGTTTTGAGGATTATGTGCAATGAGGTATGTGTATCACATGGTAAGTTATTCAGAAATGTTAGTTGAATTTTAATTCAAAGAAAAGGATAGACATCTTGTTAAATGAATATGGGTCCAACAGCCAAGGAGCACTCCCCCTGTCCCAATTAACACCAGGACAAGTAATAATTTGAATGAAAATGGAGTATATGGACAAAGACACTTCCTTTTTGTCTCCTGTTGATCTGTGTTGAATCTGTGTGTAGTAAAGGAGGGGGAGAGGAGGCTCAAAAAGCTAGAGAGGTTTCCTCAAGTCTGTAGCCATATAATTCTCTTAGAACCAACTCTTTACTTCTCATTACTCTCCAAAAGGAGCTATATTCTCCCTCAAGAGCAGCTGCCTGTGTTGTGAATCCTAGGCCAGTGGATGCCAATGATTCTGACCTGTTTTCAGGGGTGGAAGATGGAGGGTGATGCTCAAGTCAGTCCACTCCTCCATTATCCAGGAGAATGGGGGTAGGGCAGGTTAGAGAGGGCACAGAGAATCCAAAGCACAGGCAATCCAATTTTCCCTACCCTGCCTCATTCAGCCAATGGTTCTAATCTTTCTGCCAGCCTTTTTTTTTTTTTTTTTCCTTTCTTTTAGAAGTTACTCACAAGTAGCAAGCCACAGACATTTGCCCTTCCTGTACCGGAAAGGGCAAGAGAACAATAAATTAACTTCTGAACAGGAGGACCGCATAGGCTGGAAAACTGAGCCCTGAGCAAATGAAGACCTGACTGAGCTTTTCACAGTGAGGATGGTCTGTGGCCAATGAAGAGAGAGGACAGTACAGCAGCAGCCTGAGTGAATCTGGGGAGGGGGGCTTGTTGTGAAGAGGTTTGGTTTGCCAATCCGTGGGCAAAATTTCTTTTAGATTATATGCTGGGGGATGAGGGTGGAGACAGGATGGAAAAGAGGAGAAGGACCAACATCTGTCTCGTTGGAAGAAGAGAACCATCACAGGGAGGAATCTGTTTCCCGTATTTCCCAGCCACAGACTAGAGTGGAGACTATCTCAAGTGGTTGTTCTGGTGCAACTTCTGGTAGGTTTAGGAATTGTGTACCATTTATCTTTCAAGAAGGTGGGGTTTTTCACTGATTATTTCTGCCCCTCACTCTCCTTCTTTCAGTACTGGCACTCCCCCTTGTCCATCCCTCCAGCCTGTAGACCAGACACTTTTTTCAGAGGCCTACCTTGGGTTTGAAGGCAATGAGCTTCAGAATCATCTCCACGGTGAAGAGGCCAGTGAAGAGCATGTTGAGGATGTTCATGGCAATTTTGAAGAGGCAGCTCTGGCCATAGTGCTGAGGGGAGGGGAAGGACTGTGAAAATGAGGAAGGGACACCCCTACTCCTTACCACCCTCCTCTCAAAAGAGATCTTCCTTGAACCAAGCCCTGGAAGGCCATTCACATCTCTGTGGGCATCCAGGTGGACTCAGGAAATCCTGCAAATACCCTTCTCTGCTAGCTCTGAAAACACAGGTTGGCAGAGTTCTGTGTTTCTGCTTTGACTGGTTATGACAACTTATGGAGACTTCTGGTTCCTAAGAGAGCTCAAGCACAAGTTGATGTCCCTGAAAACAGGTGGATACAGAATCAATCTCTATACCCATGCCTCTTCAGGCTCTCCCTCTCGTCTCCATTTCCTTCACTGTTAACATTTTATTAACCCAGGCCTCTCTGGATTAATTAAGACCTTCTCTTATAAGGTCTCAGAGAAGAGCTCATTTTTGAGAAGGGACACTTGTCCTTCTCCATCTGAGAAAAGAGGGCAGTTCTGCTCTTTCTGCTTCTCTTGGCCAACATGAAGGTGACACACTGGAGACAGCCATGCAGCTCTTTTATACTTCATCTCCTCCCCTAGCAACCTCCCTCCTACAGCTGTCATGGATCCAGGGTCCCCCTAGGACTGACCTGCATGGCCAAGCAGATGGTGTTGAGAAGGATGAGGACGAACATCAGGTATTCAAAGTAGGTGGAGTTGACCACATACCACACTTTGTACTGGTGCTGGTTCTTGGGGATGTACCTCCGCAGGGGCCGGGCCTTGAGGGCATATTCCACGCATTGTCGCTGGGAGCAAGGCAGCAGGAGGGGTGGGGTGGGAATTGAGAGAGGGGGTTAGTAACTTGGATGATGTGTGGGGAGATGGCAGAGAAGGTAGGGTGTGGATGAAAATATACACCTTGGGCATCAGAGAAAAAATCTACTTATCTAGCTCATTTACGGCTTTAAGATGTTATTTGAACTGTTTTTCTTAGATCATTCCCTTAATCAAGGAAAGCATTGCCTCTAGTCAATTTCCTTACCAAGATTTTATCAAGGAGCTTGTGTCTCCTTTTTCCAACTTGGTAATGACTGGTATACTGCTGACACTTAGTTGGCCTTTGATAAATACTTACTGAATGACAGAGAGGTGGTCTTCCCATTGATTATTTCCTATGCCTCGGACTCTCCTTGGAGCATCTCTCAACTTTTCCTTCCTATACTAAGTTGGTCTTCCTTATTTACCCGTATTCACAAGATCAGAAGATATAGTTCAAGGATAGGGAATCAGAGCTTGGGCTAGCTAAATTCTTTGGACTCTAATACAGATCTGGTTCATTTTCTCTGTACCAGGCCCAGATTCCTGTATCAGAAACTTGGGAGTCACCCCAGCCTCTTCACTTACTCTCAGCCTCTGCACCCAATCTCTAGGCCTGAGCAATTTAATGTCCTTTATCCTGTCCACCTCCACTATCACTAACCTGATAGTACATCAGGGTCTAACCATCTCTCATCTACACTTTCCAATTGGCCTCCTGCTTTCCCATTTTATTTCTAATCCAAAGGCCATTCAGCAGCCAGAATGGTGAGTCTAAACCCAAGAGGTTGACATAAAAACCCATGAGGGGTCCAGCTGGCATAACTGGAGGAGAGCTGAGTGTCTTGTGCCATGTACCTTCCCATATAAGACCTTAAGTCACTCATGGACAGGGATACAGATCCACCTGACTTTCCCTATCAGGGAGCTGAGTTGGAGAAGTGGCCTCTGTGATCACATGTTACAGCTTCATTCCTCACTGACGGAGTTGCCAGCTCTTCCTCATAGGCCAACAAAATACCTTACAGTACTGGCATTCCCATATTGTTCCTACTTAAGCCTCTTTCTTGCCCCCACCTCATGCACAGGCCTCTGTGTTTTATTTAAGAAACAATTTCCTAGTGGTTTTCTAATGTCCCTCTCTTCCCCATCCCTGAAATCCTCATGCCGTCATTGCTCTAGTTTCTTTCTTCACGATCAAAGTGCCAACCTACGTGGGCACTTTCTGACTTGACAATTCCTGAGACATGAGGTTTTGTTCCCACAGAATCTATCAGAGAGTCTCCTTAAGTAGATGTCTAACCAATATTTGTTGGCTGAATGCACTCGCCAGATCCAGGATTTGCATTTCTTTTGTCCAGGTCCTTCCAGAGGACGACTTCCTTATTGAGGAGCAGATGCATAATCTTAGTGTCTGCATGGATCTCTCTCCTGGCTCCAGCCTCTCTTCTGGGTGGGCCACAAGCTGCCAACTGCTGTCATTCCTCAAGTAGCCCTGCCCCCCAGCTGCCCTGACACCTGTTCCTCTCCTTCCTAGGAAGCTACCTGGTTCTTGTCCAGCTCACAGTTCTTGTATTCCTGCTCCCCCTGCTCCTGGAAGGTGACGATGACGAAACCCACGAAGATGTTCATCATGAAGAAGGCAATGATGATGATGTAGATGATGAAAAAGATGGAGATCTCCACACGGTAGTTGTAGATGGGGCCCTTGTCTTCTGTGTGGGAGTCGATGGAGCGGTACAGCAGCCTGCAGAAGGAGACAGGCCCCAAAGGGAAGCGGAAAAGCAATGTTACATCTGTGGAATGATGGCACCACTGCTCCTATGGATCCTTGGATCAAGGGTGCTGGAAACAGCTCTAGGATGGGAGATTCAAGTCCCAGCTCTGTCACTTACTGGTGTGAGACCATGGGCAAATAACTTAACCCCTTTGAGCCTCAGATTCTTTATCTGTACAATGGAGACAATAAGCCTGACTTTCCTACCTGGTAGGGTGGTTGGTATAATGTATATGAGGGGGTTTTGAAACCGTCGAGAATTATTTCAATGTAAAATGAGTCATGGACATTGATTTCAAATACTGGAAATATAAGTAAATATTGAAACAGCTTTGCAAACTAGCATAGACTCAGAGGATGTTACAGTGAACATAAAATAAATCTATTTGAGAGCAAACATCCATTTTGATAAAAAATACTAGGTAAAAAATGACCCAGGCTTATTCAGATCATCAACAATGGTTTGGATTCATACTTAGATAGTTTACATGTGTCTGCCATTCATCTGGGCCTGGACTACGTGCCCATTATGCCTGTTCTTCTTCATGGACAGGGATTATCCCCTCTCTTTCCCTTGTTACTCTGCCCAGTACTCAGCTATTCTTTAGCTATTATCTATATTTTTTACCACATAAGAATGGTGACTCTCATCTCAGATCCATGTGTTATTACTGACTTAGGAATATTTAGAATTTTTTAACTTTTCAACAGTAATTTTCCTGGAATACACAGGTAGGGGGTATGGAGAAGCAGGGGTCCATACAAGATATATGAAACAGCCTGGTAAATGTGATGCATTGTAAAAGACCAACCAGGCTGATCTAGGCATTATGTCTATGAGGAATTTGTCCTCAGACTTCTGTCCCTTTCTTACTTCTCACGGTAATTATAGGCAAGACTTTTTCTAAGGACATTGGGTTAGAGTCTAAAAAAGAGATACCTCTGCCATCTCTGTCCACATTGAGTGCATGTTGGGAGTAGTAGTCTTGAATCCTGTGGTAATCCAGGGACTCATACCTGGAGAAACTCAGCCCACTCCTAGATATCATGAGAGTCATAACAAAGACCCCTATCATTGTGGCTCACTCTGACGTGGGGACCGGGTACTAAACGAAACTTCTTTTTGTTTGGAATTTCTGAAATGCTGACATCTTCTAGAAAAGGAAGAGTCTATGTTTCAGCAGTGACCATGGTATGCAGATTGTTCTAGAAAAAAACCCTCATTGCTTGGGAAGGATGCAGGTAAGTATGACTTCTGTGAAGGAGTGTGGTAGATTAATAAAACTTGGGGAATGTCTTGGTCTCTAATATCAAGTTGGGCAGGCCTCAATTTGTATACTCACTCTGGCCATCCCTCAAAGGTAGAGACAGTAAAGAGGGCCATCATGGCTGCCAGAACGTTGTCAAAGTCAAACTTGCTGTTCTCCCAGCTGCGGGGTTGGATGATAGGGTGATCGACCTCCCCATCTTTGTATGTGATGTAGTTACCCCTGAGAAAGAAGGAAGAGTTAATTCTTGGGCCTCTCTTCTCCCTTCACACCTGACCCACTGATGAGTCCTGACTTGCTGGGTGGGATAAGACTGGCCAGGCTTAAATCCCACAATGCTGGCCATTGGGAAGAAATTGAGAGGGTAGAACTTTTAAGAATAGATAATCTTACATGTCATGTTAATGTGATTAAGTTGCCCATGGGTTAAAGTCCAACTGTCAGTGCCATCTCAGAAAGAATGGGCTGTCCCTCCTCTCAGGCCAAGTCACCAACCTCCCCGAGTTAATGAGCTTTGATGCTGGTTGCCCTCCCACTTGTACTCACTTGCATTCTGCCTCAGTCTGTTTGGAACTATCTGAGCAGGTGTAGAGCTTTCCCTGGAAGGCAGAAGAACAAAGTGATTGGAGATGTTCATTAATCAATGAATCAAAAATGATTAGCAATCATCTCTATAGCCCAGCACTGTGCTAGGGACTTGGGATGAAAAGTGCAAGGAGGTAAGAATCAAATTGGGAAGATATGACTCGCATATACAAAGCAGGCAGCAAATAAAGATGCTCAGTGCTGCAAAGACCACTGAAATTTTAAAAAGAAAGGAAACTCTGCTCCATGAATGTTGGACTTTCAGCTGGCCTGAGGAAGACAGAAGTGGAGCAGGGTTTGGAGGGACAAATTAGATGGAAGCAAATCAGGGGAATTTATATGGTTGCTGGGAGAGGGCAGGAAGAATGTTTCAGATGGTAGAACAGCAAAAATAAAAGGATTAAGGCAGAAAGAGCAGAGACCATGGACACCGGCCTCACCATAGCCAAGGGGTCTTGTCCAGATGCAGTAAAAGGAACCTGGATGGATGCAGGGTTCTGAAAGCTAGATGGAGAAGAGTGAATTTGATGCTGTTGATAATGGGCAGACCACTGCGGGCTTTAAGCAGATGACTGACATGAGGTTTCAGAGGATAAGAGTCCCTCTCCATTTCTTGCTAGAAGGAAGGTCAGGGACTGCAATGGCAGGCTGCGCTGTGAAGGTGAGGGGTCCTTGGCCTGATGGAGAGCACCTCCTTCCAGTCTTTTCCTTTTCCCCTGGGGGGATGCTGAGAGAAGGGGGTTTGGAGGATCTATTCATCCCAAGTCTGACCCAGGCTGCTGGCCTCTTTTGGTTGTATCTGCCAGCTCTATTTCTCAGGAATACTGACAGAAGGGGAAGGAAGCAGGAGCACAGATCAGAGCCAAGATGTTACCTTGAAAAGCTGCACACCGATGCAGGCGAACATGAACTGAAGCAGCGTGGTGACAATCACAATGTTCCCGATGGTCCGGATAGCAACGAACACGCACTGAACCACGTGCTGCGGGGACAAGAAGGCGGGGTTCGGGAAGTGCTGGCAGCCTGAGTTCTTTTAGCCAGCCATGAGCCTTTCTGAGGAGGCTGCATGGGCAGCCCTTTGCCACAAGAGGGAAAACTGGACTCAAACAGGCAAAGCACCATCCCAGGTTCACATGATGATGGAATCCAATGGAACTCAAGGTCACCTGTTGGGTTCTAGATGGCTCTAGGGACAAAAGCCCTGCTAGCTGCCCATTTTATAAGGGTAAGAATATTGGGACCTCATTATTATATGAGCCCCTGGGTTTGTGTGTGCCTCTCCTTGTGAAAGTTTTGCTTAGAAGCTCTGATTTTGAATGGCTGCCTGTCCTTGTTCTTTTCTTCCTGAAGTGGTACTTGTGGTACAGGCAGGAGAGTCCAGGCTCAAACACAGCAGCCACTTGCCCCAGCCATTTCTCCTCCCTCCAGTACATCCCCCACCCCTACCCCCCAGTCCCTTGCTTAACTTCCACCAACCATAGCCAGGTAGATTAGATGCTCACTGGTCTGCTGGTTCACCACCCAGGCCCATGCTTCTCACCTTTAGCCCCTTGGCCCTGTTGATGGCCCTCAGGGGCCTGAGGACTCTCAGGACTCGCAAGATCTTCACCACATTGATTGCACTGGACCTGGAAGAGGGAAAACAGGGCAGGGGAGTAAGCTCCTGTTTTGGTGGAGCAGGAAATAATATGATGGGGGATGTGTTGACAGTCTGACCGCAGGCCAACCTGAGAAGTGTAAAGTCTGTTTTGGGGATTTTTTTCATCCTGGGACCATTCTCTACTCCCACCTCTCACACCCAGAAGAGCCTAGAACTTGCTGGTGACCCTGAGACTTCCTGTTGGTGTGTAAATAATATGAAAAGCAATTTACCACGAGTCATTAGCACTATAATGTGCTACTCAGGGGAGATTAAGACAAAAAAAGAGAAAACCCAGCTCTGCCACTTAACAGCCAATTCACTGAGGATGAATTTCCTAACTTTTCTGAACCCTAGTTTTTCATCTATAAGTGGGCCTCATAGGGTTGTTGCAGGGATTAAATGAGGAAACATATCTGCATCATCTAGCAGTGTGCTTGGCACATATGAACTGAGTAAGTGGTAGATTTATTATGATGTCTGATGAAGCCATCATTGAACTTGAAGAAATGCTATATAGATGGAGGAGCTTCAGGCCTTGTTGGCTGGAGCTGATGGGCATAGGAGATATTCTGGTGTTCTCTCCAAACATATGTCCTAGGTAATTGCCCATTATATGCATTTACGAAGCCCACTAGTTCATAGCACACTTAGGACTTGAAGGAATGGATTTTACACAGCAGGTTTTGCATAGGTGGATGCTAGGGCCTGGCCAGGACTTCTGGGAGCCTCAGGCTTTTGTTCTTCCCCAGTGGAAATGAGGCACCATGGTGCAATTCTCCCCACAAGCCTCTCAGCAGGAAGCCTATGTGGTTTCTGAAGTTATTCATCAACCCAAACCAGGTGGGGTCTATCCCAACCCTCACACACTACCCTGATTAAGATATCCTCTCAAGCTTTCAGAAAGCCTTATAACCACCATGGGACCTAAAAGATGTATGACACCTCAGCAAGGGCTGATTTCATTCTACGTGAGGTTGGGATAATGTGCTCAAGAGGTATCTGGTAGAAAGATCTGATTTCTCTGGTTCATGGCTCTTTTATTCCAAAGGATTCAAAGGGCATTCCTAGTTATCCCAGTGTCTCAGGGAAGGAGTCTGTTTGCACTGAATTGGAATGGAAGGGATTTTAAGATCAGGCAGGGGAAAGCACAGAATAAAGGCGGGGGTGTTCTTGGTTCAAGGTTAAATAAAAGTTTAGTGGTAATGCTGGGACTAAAATCTAGACCTGCAGGCCTAGGAAGACAGCTGGTATAATATAACAGATGATCACAGAAAGGGGCTTATTCCGTATGCCCTGGTATCCACTCTTTTTAAGCTTGCCATGAAAACACCCTTGGGAAAGAAGACCCTGGACCTCATTCCTCTGCCTTTGTTGTGACCTTGGGCAAGTCTCATGTCCCGAACCTCAGTTTTTCTGTCTGTGAAATGACAGTAACAGCCACTGTCCTGCCTTCCTCATAGGCATGTATGTATGTATGTATGTATGTATGTATCTATCTATTTATTTTTGTGAAGACCGTAGAAGATTGTGCACATGAAAATGCTTTGAGGTTGAAGGGCAGGGTTACCTTTAGCCACAGATAGAACTTGGGAGATGCTAGTAATCAGATCCTTTTAACTGAGCAAGTTGGCAAACTTGGTTGTACACTAAAGTCACCTGGAGAGCTCTAAAAAGAGCTAAAAAGAGCTCTTTTCTGAAACTACTCAGGTGATTCAACTACGCAGCCAAGATTGAGAAATGGTAATTTCCCTGTCTCTTTCCCTTTCCCCCAACAAATTTCTTCTCATCAGGTGCTTTGATGGGAGAGAGAGAGGGAAGATGGACCGGAAGATCAGAGCTGGTGATGGAAATGGCAGGCCCTTGGAGCTGAGGGTAGCCAAGGGCACTGGGTGTGAGGCAGGAAGGCCCTGGAGACACTCCTTTCATTATAACTGGCCCGGCCCTGCCTGTCATGGCAAGATCCAGATATTTAAACATATTCTTGCTGGATTGACATACTCCCAAGTGTGACACCATTAAGGACGTGTACAAAAAACCATCATGTTGTACAAGTCAGGGACACCACCCTGTTCCTGTCACAGTCAAGCCGGTGGCCATGCAAGAATGCCCTCCAGAGTCTTGGTCACCCTCCCTGACACCCATTTCCTTCCACTTGTGTGCTCCCATCTGGGGCCGATGTAGGACTCCTACTCACTGGATCCCAAAGGAAATGAGGGACACGCTGACCACCAGCAGGTCCAAGATGTTGAAGTAGTTTCGGCAAAAAGAGCCCTTGTGTAGGAAAGCCCCATAAGCAGTCATCTGCAGGGAGGCACAGAGAAACATGAGCATGAGTGGTCCCTGCCCAAGCTCCAGAGAACCCCTGATACCTCCCTCTCCTCCCACAGCATCCCTTGGGCAGAGCAAGCTGAAGAGCAGTGAGAGGACTGGGGGCAGGCAGGACTGCAGAAGAAGAGGCTGGACCAAGGACAGAGTTCTACAAGCATTTATACAAACACCAAACAATCCCCATTGCAGGATGGTTAAATGGGTCCTTCCACCTACTAGGTGACACCTGACTCTTCCATCCTATATTGGGAGCTTTTTCAGGTTGGACACTGCCATCCCTCTCTCATTTTCCTCCTCTTTTCCACATTGCACATCTGTGGCTTGGGCCCTGAGGGGTCCTTTGCTGACACTGCCCAGAACAGGCTTCCTTTAGATGCAGACTTCCCAACCTCCTCTCCAAAGTCTATTAACAGGGCCAGCTTCAGACACTAGGCACCTAGGTAAAGGTGGGGCATGCCCAGTAGGGTGACAAACTGTCCTGGTTTTCCCAGGATTTTCCTGGTTTAGCACTGAAAGTCCTGTGTCCTGTCCAGGCAACTCTTCAGTCTCAGGCAAACTGGGACAGCTGGTCACCCTAGTGGCCAGTGAGATGTTCTATCAATAACTTTGGCAGTTAGCGTCCCTCCACTTCCCAAGTTTAATTGGTGTTTTATGATCTATGCCACATATTCTAAACTTGGTTCTGTTATCTTGCTTCTAGACTGATGTTCTTTGGGGCCAGAACTGTGTGTTTGGACAGACAATGTGGTATCATGCTTAAGAGAATAGGCTCTGGAGCCAGGCTACCTGAGTTTGAATCCCAACCCTGTCATATTTTATTATTTGTATAGCCTGGAGCAAGTTACTCAACTTCTCTGTGTCTCAGTGTCCTCATCTGAGAAAGAGGGTCATGATAATATCTCCTTTATATGTAGGCATCAAATGAGTTATTATATAAGTAAAATACTTATACTACCCTGCAAATACTAAGCTTCATGTAAGTGTTAGCTGTCACTATAGAGAACCGAACTTGGGGCCAGATAGATTGGATTTGAATTTTGGATTCTTCCTATATAAGGATATCCAGTTTCCTCAGCTACAAAGTGGACATACTATTCCCTGTCTTTGTGAGGCACACAGAGAAAGACAACGTGAAGGCCCTTTGAAGTCTAAAACGGGAGCCCCTGGGATGGTGATTATTTTTACACGACTTGGATATTATTACCTCTCTCTGAGCTTAGTATAAAGCCACTGTAGACGTTCAACAAACAACCTTTTCAATTCTGTTGACTTGAATTATGAGCCAGCAGATTTCCAGATTAAGGGTTGTGGAAGGTCATGGGTCATGAAGCATCAGCCAGAGAAAAATTTAGAGCCAGTAGCTGAGAGACTGAGAGCGGCTCTGCGGTCATCTGGGGTCCAGTTTATCTCTTTGGAATCAGAGCATGCCCAGGGCAGCATGTCCGCAGAGCAATTCAAAAGCAAACACAGGGGGAAACTGGCAAAAATAGCTTCTTGCAACCTAATTCTTTCCATTTATCTCTTGCTGTAGGGGGTCACAGGGGACTGAGGCACCTGTGTTCTGCAACAGTCTCTAGAAGTGGGTATATTATATAAAAGGATACAGGGGAATATAGTTGGAGATTTCTCCTGAAGGTCTACCATCTGGAGGTGCTTGCTGTCCTGTCTCTTGATGAAGATCGAGGACCCCAAAGACTAGAGTTGGGTGGCTCCTACAGTTCACTTAACCAAAGAAACCCTGTGCCTTTAGAAGGCCAAGCACCTTCCCAGCCATCACACTTTCAGTTCAGAAAAGGCACTGAGTCTGACCTCACTTCACTCCTGGCTTGGACATGGTGAGGGCATTACAGAGCACACAGAGCCTTCCACAGGAGGGGCACTCCCTGACTAAATGCACTAGTGGGGCTCACAGTCTGTCTCAAGGTTCAAATGTCTGTCCTTTGCTTTGGGATCCTCTCTGTCAGGGGGCCTAGAATGAGATCAGCACTGTAGAAAGTGTGAGTGTGTGTGTGTGTGTGTCTGTGTGCACGCGCGCGTGCACAGGGGACACAAGCCCAGAAAGGGCTAGAGGAAGAGTGGTCAGGGTTTTGAGAAACGGGAAGTGGACCTTGAAAAAATGGAGCATGTATTTGAAAATCATCCTAGGCATTTAAGACAATGGAAGAGTCCAGGTTCAGGTGCACAGTGCCAAGTGTCCTTCCTTTACCCTGTTTGGCTGATGGCCACCCACTCAGTTCCTGCTTCCTAAATGTTCTAAGCCATTGCATAGGAAAAGCCTATTGTTGGACTATTTTCAGGCTGAGGGAAGAAAAAGTGTGGGCATGAGATCATGGACTCTCTGAGCTGGAAGGACAGGAAAACCCTTCTGTCCAGCCCAAGCAACTCTTCTAGTTACTACATGCATATTGTTAACTGTACTCACTGGGCTTGGTTCACCTCCTCCTTCCTCTATGTGACAGTCATTTGCAGTATGCAGGGCAACCGTCATGGCCTACAAGCCTTTCTTTTTAAGGCCAAACATCCCCAGGTCTTTCAACTGTTTTTGACACTAGGTGCACCTTGGATAATGGGGCCACTGTTGTCTGTGCCATGGTATGAAGCTGAGCCTTTGGGCAAGGCAGAGGGGCCCAGGGAAGGAGGTGTGGGGCAGAAGAGTGGGGGCTGGGGTGTTTATTTAGAAGCACACTAAGACCCAAAGGGAGTAGAAGAGGGAGAGAGCCAAAGGAGGGAAGGCTCTTGCCGTGACAATCCTGGCAAAAAGACCTTTCACTTCGGCTCACGGCAACTTGAAGGAAAAATAACACCACTGAAATCCACAAGGTGAGCTCTGTGGAGCAGTCCTGAGAAGTGGGACTCAGAAGATTTTTTTGTCCTGGGAAAGAATTTTTGGCATTTAAGTGCCTACTGGAGTCTGAAGTCCAGGAGAACTCAGCTCACCATGGAAAGGGGTTTTACAAAGTATATCTTAATGTAGCTGGGCAGCTCTTGGCTCCCTCTCCCCATGCCAGGAATCAGGGCCTGGTCAGATCCACTGCCCTTGAGTAGTAGAGAAAACCCAAAGAATACCCTTGATCACTGGAACCAGGGACAGAAACTGGGGTCTGGACATCTCAGGCTTCTGGGGACAAGGTCACAGGGGAGCCACCCCAAACTGACCCACTCAACTCCTACCTGGAAGGGATAGAACTGCCATGTACTTTAAAGGGCTGGGTCATGACTTGGGAGTTGCATTAGGAAAGGAAGGGTCTGTCTGCAGGCTGGCTGTGGCACATGGTCAAGTGTGGACAGTGGCTTACATTGGCCCCAGGAAGTGGGGGAAAGGCAGCCTGGACTCTCCCAGGAAGAAGACTCCAAGCTGAAGCATATGCTTTAGAGCCTACAGCCCTTCTGTTTGGGGTAATGTTAAAATCCGTCATGTTGTTCTGAGAAGAGAAGTGCTGAAATGCACTTTTCCTGGGTCTCAGAACTCACACCCTGAGTCTCAGTTGGAGTGGCTTGGCGATGCTTTGTTTCAGAAGCTCAGAAGTATAAGGACGTCTGGGTAGCTCAGTGGGTTTAAGCCTCTGCCTTCGGCTCAGGTCATGATCTCAGGGTCCTGGGATCAAGCCCCGCATCGGGCTCTCCGCTCAGCAGGAAGCCTGCTTTCCCCTCTCTCTGTGCCTACTTATGATCTCTCTCTCTGTCAAATAAATAAATAAATAAATAAAATCTAAAAAAAAAAAAAGAAGAAGCTCAGAAGTATACTGGAAAAATGTAGAAATCATAATAAAATAAATATAAGTATTAATTATAAATTAATGTAATTAATAAAATAAAACTTAGAAAACAATCTCTCTCATCCCAATGCTTTCAGGGGTGGGCTCCACAGATGGGGTAAGTCTGTAACAGTTCCTCAGTCAGGGCTTCAAGCACCTGGGGGTGCCAGCTGCATGTGGGGCCAGGCCTGTGCACTCTCAAGACTGGGGGTGGGACCTAGGTACTCCAGTTTCTTTTAACTCTTGGTTCTCACTCCCCTGTGTTTAGCTCTTCACCACAATTCTCCCCCTTCCAGGCTTAGGGCAAGGGGCATCGGAACAAAGCTCTTTGGCAGGAACCCAAGGAGTTAGACGTAATCTACAGTCATCTGTTGAACACTCTCATTGGAAGGCTGGCTCCAAATCTTTCCTCAGGCCCATGGTTACTATCACACAGACCAAACTCCAACCTAGCCCTTGTGTCTGCCCCTAGTACTGAAGAAGGTGTCGACAATGGCTGTCCAAAGTGGCCTTCCATGCCCAACTCTTGGAATTTGTGCAGCCTTTCTTCTGGGCAGGAGGAGGGAAGGGGGTTCTAAGCAGGGGTCAGTCAGTCATCAATGGCCCACAGATGGGATGTGTGTGTGCATGCGTGTGTGTGTGTGTGCGCGCGTGTGTGTGTATGTAGGAGGGCATTGTGGGCTGGCACAGTGCCAGAGTTGGTGACAGGACAGTATGAATGTTGACACTGTGAACCATCTGCTTCTTCCAGGCTGAGAGGAAACACAGCACGGGGGGTGGGTTTCTTCGGGCATAGCACAAAGCAAAAGGCTTTAATTCTTCCAATCTCAGTCTTGAGAGTTAAAAACAGAGTGAAGAAAACAAGGGAGAAAAGAGACATGCAGACAGAACAGAGACAGAGAAAGCGACAGAGAGTGTATTGCTCAGATTGCATTACCTTAAGGATAATTTCTAATGTAAAGATACTAGTGAAGACATAGTCTGCATTGCCTAGGATCTGAAAAATAAGCAGAATTGGATTAGTGGCTCTGAGAGTGAAGTTGGCACCAACAGAAGCATGTGTGTGTTAGCGACAGACAGCAGCAGAGAGCTAGTGCTGGCTCCTGGAGGATGGGGAGAGGAGAGAGAGATTAGGGCTTTACCTTCAGAGCAATTTCAATGGTGAAAATGGTAGTGAAAACAATGTCAAAATAAAACAGAATCTGCAAAACAAAAAGAAACAGGATGGGAATGGGGTGCAAAGGGAGAGAAGTGGGTGGGAAGGAGAGGTCAGCTCCAGAAGCATACTACAGGTCACATGAGCTTTTCCATGTGGAGACAGATGGAAGCAAGTTAGGAGATGAGGAACATATACAGAGCATTGGATCCTGAAGCGGGGTTGGCCTCAGGCAGCTTGGTGGCTTCAGATGAAGTTCCCAGACACTGGAGGGGAGCTTCCAGGGCAGGACTCGGCTGGTCCTGGGTCTGGGCAGCATTTGGTTGGATGTTTTTTTCATTAATCCAATTCACTTACAAACTCCAATCAGACCACTGGGATGTGTGTCAAAAGGACAGAGAGCGGGGTTTGCTTTTTATTGCAGGAAAATGCAAAATGCTTAAGTCACATTGGTGTGATTCAGCTAGCTTCTCATGTTGGTGGAAATCCTGGTGTTGGGTTCTTTGGGGCAAAGAAGGGAGAATCCTCCAGCTGAGGACTGCCCAGGCTTGGGGCAGGCTACATGGTTTCATCCTCTATTATATCTCAGGTGATGCATCAGAGTGAGGGCCAACAGCTTTCTAAGAAAACTCTGGATCAAGTAGACAGTAGGACCACCGAGTGGTTTGGCATGGGTATTGCTTTAGGTTGGTGGACTCCTCTCTTCATGCCTACCTGGCTCGGATTTGACACAGTTTTGAGGCTTTGAGATGAAACAGCTCTTACTCTAGCCTTCAATATTGTTCACAGAGCCTTGGATTGGTCTCCAAATTTAGTTTTCTACTCTACACAAGGTCATTGGAGCTTTCTTTTATATAAGGTCAGCCTCACCAGTGGCACCTACTTGACAATGCTCCCCTCCCCAGTGGCTGACTGGTCAGAGTTTATTGGGAACAAGGCAGGAAGTCAGCAGCTCCTTTTTTTTTTTTTTTTTTTTTTTTTTTTTTTTTTTTTTTAAACTAAGTATGTAAGGAATCAGAGCCTTTAGGGAAACATCCACAGGGCAACGAGAGTCCTGAACTTTGCCAATCAGGCCAGCCGGAGGCATTTGGGTACATGTTCTCTTATATTTGTTTCTGATGGTTTCTACCAAAGCCCTAATCTCTTAAAAGAATGTTTATTGTGCATCTGAATATAATATTGGGCTCCTGATTGAGGTCAGTCATAGTGTGGGCCTAGTCCCACTCCTGGGAGGAAGGGGTGCAGGGGACAACAGGGAATGCATACATGGTTCCTGAAGGAGGTGTGCTGGACGGGGTCCTCAGCCGCCAGGGAAATGCTGCTGAGCAGAATGAAGAAGAGGATCAGGTTGGTGAAGATCGTGTCATTGACAATGCGGTGACACTGGAGGCGAAATCTGTGTGGGGAGGAGAGGACAGAAGCACGTCAGGTAGGCCAGGGAAGGAACTCCCGGGTCTCTGGAGCTCAATGCTCCTTTGCTTGGCTTGGGAAAGGTGCTTGTTAGTTGGGCGGTGGGCCCTTCATCTGAGGTCTTACTGCTGCTGGGTAATGACAACCACATCCCACCCCCACTCCGCGCCCCCACTGTGAAGCACATCTGCACAGAATTTTGCAGTTCCAAAGCACTTTCACAGGCAGTTAGCTTTTGACATTTTGGAGGGTTACATCTGAGAACTTTGGGAATCCCCAAATTTTCATCAACTTCTGTGACATTAACAACTGGCTCTTTGGGTGGTGGGGGAGGACTTTTTTCCCCCCCACTATTAAAAAAAATCATTTCATAAGATCTTCATATTTTTATGTATAGGGAATGAGCCACCCGGAGACGGGGATGGTAAGAGGCCAGCTCAGCCTGCACTCTGACTAGGCAATTTGCTACTGTATAATAGCTTCAGGGCATGCAATTCAATTCCACACCTCAGAGTAATTACAAAGAACTATGTGCAAGGACCTCTGGGCACTCATTGACAGTGTCACAAATGCTAGATCCTTGAATGCCAAGTGCGTCTTGTGTACTCTTGCATACTGGCAGCTTGGGAATGGGATATGGGTGTTATTATCTTCATTTTACAGATAAAAACACTGAAACCCGAGAAAGATAGGCTGGCCCAGAAAGACAGATTGTAGTGTTTGTGTGTGTGTTGGGAGGGGGAGGGTTCAGGGCTTGAATCCATGCTTTCAGACTTCTGCTCACAGCACTTTGGTGGACTAAATGTTCTGAGAGACCCTATTGCTGCATAAGCAGCAAATCCTGGAAAGGCTGAACCCTTTGAGGCATTTCTGGCTTCATCAGAGATAAGAGGTCTGCAATGATTATCCTTTTCAAACAGATAAACAAACCCACTGAGCCAGGGTCTGTGTGAGAGGTAGCCAGGAAAGGCAGAGCTGCCTGAGGATAGATACCAGTAGCAACACTGCTGTCAGGAAACTGCATTCCAAGCCAGACTTGAGGTGAGTCACAGAAACCTGGGACTCTCAGGCTGAGCCAATACCCTTAAGAAACATCTGGAAGGAAGTTTCCTAATCTTAATTTGGGTCCACAGGAATCTCACCAACTAAGATGATGTATTGAGGTCATAATCAAAGATTTAGTGCATAAGAGGATGAGCCACTGAGATGGGAAATCAGAAGAAACTACAAACAAATGATTTAGAACCCTCTCTGAGAGACTGTGTATATTGGACGCATCAGATAGAGAACGTAGAACAACTGTATATTGAATATTTGACAGAATAAAGGACTTGAACACAAAGATGGTAACTCAACAAGGGGTGTATTAGATATAGACAGATGGAGCTGGAAAATCAAGAAGTAAATGGAAATGTTTGAAATGAAAAAAGAATAAAGTCGATATAAAAACTGGCTTAAACAGTAACACAGACAAAGTTGAAGACAGGGTGAAGAAACTGGAAGGTATATCTGAAGAAACTACCCCAAACACCAAAAGAGATAGAGATGAAAGATTTGCAAGACACATTAAGAGACAGGAGGACAGAATGAGAAGACCTAACATATGGCCAATTTCGTCAGAAGGAAAGAATAAAGAGATTATGGCTGCAACTTTTCAAGAATTAGAAATTCTTATTCTGATTTTTAATGTTGTTTGAGAACTGGAGAAAAATATAAATCCATAATGCTAAATCTTTGATTATGACCTCAATACATCATCTTAGTTGGTGAGATTCCTTTGGACCTAAATTAAGATTGGGAAACTTTCTTCCAGATGCTTCTTAAGGGTGTTGGCTCAGCCTAAGAGTCCCCGGTTTCTGTGACCCACCTGGTTTCCAAACTGAGCAGGACAAAGAGAAAAAAATCCATATCTAGACACATGATAGTAAGTCTAAACACCAAGGCAGCAGAAAATGTTCAGAGCAGCTAGAGATAAAGAACAGATTACCTACAAAGCAATGATAGAAAGAATGATATGGTGTAATAATATATTTAACACACTGTGAGACAAATTCTATCGACCCAAAATTATGTACGTAACAAAACTATTTTCTAAGGACAGAAATGAAAACAATTAGAGATAAACAGAAGCCAAATGACTTTACCATCATGGAACACTAGGGGCTCCTAAAAATATGTGCTTAGGATGAAAGAAAATGATTGCAGAAAGAGGATCTGAGATGTATGAAAAAATGGTGAATAACTAAAATAGCAAGTTGTATGTACATCCAAATCTACATTGTCGATAGAATAATAATGATAATGATGACAATGTGTCTAACTTGTTACATTAAAAATAGGACTAAAAGGGGCGCCTGGGTGGCTCAGCGGGTTAAAGCCTCTGCCTTTGGCTCAGGTCGTGATCCCAGGGTCCTGGGATTGAGCCCCGCATCGGGCTCTCTGCTTGTCGGGGAGCCTGCTTCCCCTCCTCTCACTCTGCCTGCCTCTTTGCCTACTTGTGATTTCTGTCTGTCAAATAAATAAATTAAAAAATTTTTTTAAAATAAAAAAAATAGGACTAAAATACTAAGCAACAACAACATTTAAATTAGGAGGGCTGAGAGGAGTTAAAATAGTATAAGCTCCTTCTATTTTGCAAGAGGAGGTCCAGGATACTGCTGAACCTTAAACTTTGTTAAGTTAAATAGACTTGGTAAATTACCAAGGGTAATCACCAAAAGACTACAAATAGAGTTTACATGTGTCAAGAATTGGAGGGAAAAACAGACATAGGTCTTCTGATTTGGAATACAGGGTGCTTTTCCCCAAATCAGCACCTGTTGACACAAGTTGTGGGGAGTTGGGAGAGTCCCAGGCTCCACTAGAGGTCGCATCTGCTGAGCATGTGGCATGAAGGGAATGAAGTCCCACCTTCCCCACCATTCTTGCGCACCTGTTGTTGGGGCTGAAGATGAAAAATGCACTGGCTTCTGGCATGGGCACTGCCTTTTCCTTCAGGTGCAGCTCCGAGAGTGGGCGGGGGCGGGGGCCCACAGGCATCTCAGGCTCCTCCTCATCCTCTTCTCCTGCAAGAAAAAAAGCACAATTCTAATTAAAAATAGAGCATCCCTAATTAAAAATAGAGCATGCACTACTGGGTATTTACCCCAAAGATACAGATTTCATGAAAAGAAGGGCCATCTGTACCCCAATGTTTATAGCAGCAATGGCCACGGTCGCCAAACTGTGGAAAGAACCAAGATGCCCTTCAATGGATGAATGGATAAGGAAGATGTGGTCCATATATACACTATGGAGTATTATGCCTTCATCAGAAAGGATGAACACCCAACTTTTGTAGCAACATGGATGGGACTGGAAGAGATTATGCTGAGTGAAATAAGTCAAGCAGAGAGAGTCAATTATTATATGGTTTCACTTATTTGTGGAGTATAACAAATAACATGGAGGACATAGGGAGATGGAGAGGAGAAGTGAGTTGAGGGAAATTGGAAGGGGAGGTGAATTATGAGAGATGATGGACTTTGAAAAACAACCTGAGGGTTTTGACGGGGCAGGGGGTGGGAGGTTGGGGGAGCCAGGTGGTGGGTATTAAGGAGGGCACGTATTGCATGGAGCACTGGGTGTGGTGCAAAAACAATGAATTCTGTTACACTGAAAAGAAAAAAAGAAAAAAAGAAAAAAAGCACCAGTCTAAATAACTCTACTACGCCCACGAGCTTGTACTGCTGTGTTGCCTACTTCCAGATACCTTCCTACTGACCAGAATCAAGACACCATTTGCGTCTCTGAAAATGAGGGGTATCAACTAAGACACTCAGCTCTCTCCCCGTGAGTGCTGGAATCTTTGTTAGACTTTTCTGGCAGCACATGACAAAGGGGGTTGTAAGTAGGGTGACTAGTTCAATCCCGGTTTGCCAAGGATCGTCCTAGTTTCCAAAGTGAAATTCCCACAGCCCAGGAGGCTTTTCAGTCGGATTTGGATGGTTGGTCATCCTAGATGTAAGGTGCTAGGAAAGGTGGGGGCACATGGGTGACTCAGTGGGTTAAAGCCTCTGCCTTTGGCTCAGGTCATGATCCCAGGGTCCTGGGATTGAGCCCAGCAGGGGCTCCTCTGCTCAGCAGGGAGCCTCCCCCACCCATCCCTCACCTGTCTCTCTGCCTACTTAAAAAAAAAGTGCTAGGAAAGCTGATCAGGTAAGACTAGGACATTGCCAGGTGTCTTGCCTGTCTAGGCTGCATGTAAGGCTCAGCTGAATTGCAAGCAGCCCTATCCTTCAAGGTTCTAGGAGTTTAAATTTAACACTCCCATTCCTGAAAAATACCAAAAAATTATGCACTTTAGGGATAATAGAGCAATGATGCTGAACACAAGAGGCCCTTCATTCAAAATTCTAGACATCAGCACCAGTTAAAGAAGCACCTTTGTTTTCCAGGCTAGTGGTCATGTTTACTGTGGACCAAAAGCAAATGGCTTACTCCTTTGCTTGCAAGATCACTGCCCATGGTAGGAAACGACTACATATCCTGTTCTGACCAAATGCATTTAAAAATGTCTAGTAAGGGAATGGGAGTAAAAGCATGGGTTCTCTAGCCAATGCCTTGACCCAAATCTTGGCTCTGTTTCTTTCTGGCATTTAGTTTCTCTGTGTCTCAGTTTCCCTGAGACACAGAGAATGGGAAAACAGCACATACATACCTCAGAGTGGCTCTTGGCACATAACATGTTCTATATAAAAGTTAGCTCTTGTTATGATCTCTGCCCACAGGAAAGACTCTTAGTTTGTAAAGTAGTGTTTAGCGTCTTTTTCGGTCCGACCTCTGCCTGCTGTTCTTCCCTGACAGGCTTTCTACTCTTGCCATGAGCCTGTTTTCTGAAGGCTCATGGTGGTAGGTTGAATAATGTCCCCCACAAGTTCATGCCTAGCTGGAACCTCAGAATGTGACCTAACTTTGGAAAGAGTGTCTTTGCAGAGGTATTGTCATGATGAAGTCATACTGGAGTGGGGTGGGCCCTAAACCCAAGGACTGCTGTCCTTATAAGGAGACACAGAGACATACACGTGGAGAAAGAGGCAGAGACAGGGGTGATGAGGCTGACAGGCAAGGAGGGCCAAGGACGGCTGTCCACCAGCAGAGACAGAGAGGTGAGAGAGGATTCTCCCCAGAAGCTTTTGAGGGAGAATGGTTCTGTCAACATCTGATTTCAGACTTGTAAGCTCCAGAACCATGAGAAAATAAATGTTTGCTGTTTGAAGCCCTCAAGTTCATGGTTATTTGTTATGAAAACTCCAGGAAATGGATACACTCGCCATGTGCTTTCGCCTTTCCTTTCCTCATGCTGTCTCCTTATTTGGACTGCCCTCATCTCCCTCTCTGCAGAGCTAGAGGGACTGCCATGTCAGACAGCATCATTCACCTGGCTCTCCTGAGTACCTGGGTTCTCCAGAATGACCTGCCTGCAATTCTGGGGCCCCATTGGCCTCCTGCATGCACTCGCACTTAGGACCCAATAGCCAGCATACCTGATTCTACATGTATCTCTTTATGTGCTGAGAGAGACAGTATAGAGAGAGACACTTGTCCAGCGTGTAGCTGCCCTTGGCTTTTGATGATGATTACATGTTCACACCAACATTTGCTTTATAAGGAAGAGGACTTTACAAAAGAAGAAGGAGACTCAGTTGTTGGAAAGATAGTTACGGAAGTTTATCTTACAGACCAGCCACATCTCCTCATGCTCTCTCCTCTTCTGGTTAAAATGAAGTCAGGTGGAACAGAGAAGAAAAGATACCTGGCACAGAGCATGGTTTGTTCTCAAGCAAGAAGCATTTAGGGGCCCAAGGCTTTTTTGGAGGACCAGCAGAATATAGGCATAAATCAGTCCCCCCCACCCCACCCTGGAGTAATTAGAGTTGACCAGCAAAGCAGTTAATATTTTTAGCAGCAGAGAGACATGAGATGAAGAACTGTATTGGGCCAAGGGTTGAAGCTTTCCAGCCACACCTTGGTAGGTAAAAGAGATGCGGAGTCTCCCAGTAAAGCAAAATAAATAAAACTGGAGTTGGCCTAAATTGCAATATTTACAAATGAAATTTCATTGAGAAGTCTCTTCAATTCCTGCCCAACTATTTGTATTCTTTTCAGCTGTGCTCTAAATTAACAACTTTCTTATTCATGATAACAATGCTTTCTTATTCATGATAATTTGGTAACAGGTAATTTAATGTTTGCTTTAATCATTCGTGTTTAAAGAAAAACATATTTACTAGCTTTGTGGATTTCCGAGTTCCTGGTGAAAAGTTTTGCTTTCATCTGCAGTAGCCTGCCCTGCTGATTATGAAGCTCGGTCCTGATTCCTATTGCAAGGGAGAAGCAAGCCAGTAGGTTCAGACACATACCAGCTGAATTCCAGGCATAGTGTTTAGAAGGAAACCATGTCTAAAGGACAAGCCCAAATTTGTAAAGGGCCAGAAATCTGACAGCTGTGAGGCTTTGCATGTATTATGTATAAGGACGGAGTTGGCAGAGTAGGAAAAAAGTCAGATCAAGTTCTGTTTTGGGGGTTGGGAACCTAACCACCTACACTCCAGCGCTGGATGCCGGTGGACTCCCTTAGGGATCCGTTCTCGGAGGTGTGGAGAAGCGCACTGTGGAGTTGCTGTGGCTTTCATGAGGGCAGGTGCCCGTGTTCAAAAGTAAAACCCCCTATGTAGTTGGACGCCTCACTTTTGGTCCTCAGTGATCCCTGCCACCCGACCCCCCCGCCCCGCCTCACTTGATACTCATTTTCGTCCCTGTGATTTTGCTCTTAGCCAATTCAGATAAAAATATTACTAACACCTAGCGCCTACAGCATACTGAACAGAAAGCTGTGGTTCTTGCCCTGGAGGGACCTACAGTGTTGAGTGTGGCCCAGAGTTCCCTGGCATGATTGGCAAGGCCACGCCCCCGGAAGCGAGCTCTGTGGATAGCGTCCGGAGACGGAAGCCTGAGGTTGCACCTGTTGCTGCACTGGGCCTGTTGCTGCACTGGGCCTGTTCTCTGCGGGCTCTGCTCCAAAACCTTATCTACCCCCATTACTTACTTTCTCTCGCTGACTTCTAGGTTGTTAGCAAGTCCTGCCAAATGCGTCCCAAGTTCTGCCCGTTCTCTGTATCTACAGCACCAAAACAGAGTTTTGGCCCAAGTGGCCACTGCCTCTCACGGGACTGCTACTAATGCCCTCACTGCTTTCCGTTTTACTCTTGGCCATCTACTGCCTTGTTTTCATGCTGCACAGTCTACTAAAGATAATTCAGACATGAGATCTTATCTTCCTCTGCCTGAGAACCTCGGGTGAGTCTCCACAGCACCAACTAAGATGGGAACTTCTCAGGTGGCCTCAGAGACCCTGCCCTATTGGCTCCTGCCTGTCTCACCCACCATCATTCCCCTTCGTTCTCTTTGCTCCATGCATGGTGGTCTCTTTGGATTCCTCCACAGACCATTCTGCCCAAGAGATTCTGCATTTGCGAGCCCTCCACCTAGAAAGCACTTTCTTCTGATTTCCATACATCTAGGCCCTCTGCCTCATCTGGAATGTTGCCTCCTTCAGGAGGTCTTCTCTGACCACACAGCCAAAGCAGCCTCATGCCACTGAGGAACTCGTTCACATAGCCCTTGGCTTCGTTATCTCCGGACTGCTCACTGCTCCCTCATGACCTTTTTGTTGGCCTCCTTTATTGCTCACTATCTGTCTCCCCAGAAGACACTGTCTCCCCACTGTAAGCTCCAGGAGAGCAGTGACCTTCCCTGTCTTGCCCGTAGGTGTATTCCTGGCACTTGTCACAGTGCCTGGCCCACAGTAGGTGTCTCATTAGTAGTTATTAAGTGAATGAATACCTCCATGGTTTCTTCCAGCTCCCTGTCTATGACAATAGTATGGTCTCTCCCCTTCCCCCAAAACAAAGCCCAGCCCAGCCCAGCCCACTCTTGTCCATGCAGGCTGGCTGTCTCTCCCCCCACAACTGCCCACCTCATGGCTTTGCTCTTATTCAAACCCCTTGAAGCAGCTGGAGCCTTCCCAAAGCATCGGGAAGAACAGAGACTCCCTGTGCATTCTCTGGTGTCATTCACTTTTCTTTTTCAAGCGTCTTTATTAATTTTTAGTCTGCAAACACACATCTGTATGTTTCCTCTAATAAATGATTCGATTAAATAAAAGCACAGTCTTGGCACCCTTCCTAGGTAAGCAGATATTTCTAAAATTTAATGTATGCTAAGCAGGGAGACTCAGACCAACTGTTGAACTTCGGAGATTCCGCAGGGAGGGAAGGACTGACAAGCCACTGCTGGCCGGTTGGTACGTTGTGCAAATCAGAAACAGGCCCCTCCATGGGGTGTTTCATTGAGGGCAAGGGTCCTGGCTAGGGGACTGCAGGTTGGAGTTCATGCCCACTCAGTCACATCCGCATTCACCTTTGGGTACAACCTGGACAAGCAAGAACAACAACCTGGCCGGGGCGGGGGTGGGGAAGGGCATGGGCATGGGAGCAGGGAGAGGAGGAAGCTGGAGGGAGATGTGGGGGCAGGAGGAGTCGTGAGAGTATTCTCTGGCCCTGCACCTCCCCATCCCGGGAGTTTGGCTGTACGTGGGCCAGGTACGATGTCCACAAGCACTGCCTCCCAAAGGCATCTGGGTTAAGTGGGCACAGGAGAGGCCAGATGCCCAAAGGCCACAAAGCATAAGGGGCAGGGTTGGGAGGACAATGGCAGATCAGGTTCTTTGCCTTTTCTGGTTCAGAAGAGAGAGGAACAGCTGGGAATGAAAGATTGACCAGAACAGAGACAGCAGGCCAAGTGATCCTGGGAGGGATTCTTGGGGACTTCTGCTGCATCTGGTATTAGGGTCCAGGAGGTGCCCTGCAGAGGCAGGAGAAGGGGGAGCCGGGAAGCAGAGACTGGTCCCTTGGAGGAAGGGAGGACATGGGGAACCACCAACTTTAAGAGGATACCACCCTTGGGTGAAAAAATGAAAAGCAGAGACAGTGAACAAATGGGGAGCTGTTGGGGCTGGTCTTCAAGGCCTGAGTGTGGTGGTGGGCTGAGGCACGACAACCTCGACTACCTATGAACCAGAGGTCTCAACACAGGTGTGTGAGATGCCTGGGACCAAGAGAAACCTTGGAGGGGGTGGGTCTGCAGGAGGCTGGAGAAGGGTGGTCACATGACAAGGGAAGGGACACTCAAAAAACCTACAGGATCCTGACAAATCAGCAGAATGTGGGAAGAACTTTTCAGTCTAAAAGCAAAACCATTCCAAGAATCCTCAAAGCTGGGTCAACAAAGGCACTTTTTCTGCGGTGGCTAATATGTTGACAATGTCCTCGTTATTTTTTTCCCCTGACCTGCTTCCCTTTCTTTCAAAGGGCAACAAAGAAGAGAAAAGGCACCAGTATATTTAGAATGATGGAACTGGAGACTATGGTCGCAGGTGTAGCTGCCCCACCGCCAGGGAGAAGGAACAGGCCTGGGCTGCCTAGGAGCTGGGCACACATGGGAAAGTGCCCTCAAATCCATGCTGTCCCCCTGTGCTGTGTGCGGGGGCACCAGGCCAGCTAGGGCTAGCACCGCCTGGGGCCCAGGGGGATTCCTTTCATTACTATCTTTCTTTCTCAATTTGGAAAATACACACACAAGTCGAGAGACTTGTGCAGTGAGCTTCCCTACCCAGCTTCAACAGGAGCTGCTGGAGTATATTTTTAAGCAACTTCTAAATATTTTAGAGTCTATCCATATATACATCTACATGTATAGGCTAGAACTACAATAACACCACTACAATAACAAAATAAACAAAAACTACCTCAAATCATTAGTTTCCAGTCCCTATTCAATTTCCCCCTGGCTTATCTCCAAAATGTCATTTCAGAGTTAATTTGATGATTCAGGATCAAGACAGGATTCCCCATTGACTTTGGCCAACATGTCTAGTCCTTGAAATCCTGTAAGAATTTCCACCCAATAGAGCTTTCAGGCTTCGGACACCTTTCCTGCTCTTCCTTTGGTCCAATTCACAGCAAAACAAATCCTCCTTCCCAGGAGGCAGGAGGTAAGTGAGGGGGAAATGATCGCAGCCAGCCTGCTTCCCAAGGGAAACAAAGATGGCTGCCTGAGTCCTTGCACACAAGGAGGACAGATGGAGGGCGGCCTGAGGACCTCTGATAGTAAGCCCTCTCAGAGGAGACTGTCTTCCAACTTAGGTATCAGAAGATGAGAAGGCTGAGTTGTGAAGAATTCTTTTTATAATAAATGAAAGCATTTTATGAAGCAACCAGGGGGGA
The DNA here is from genome assembly GCF_964662115.1 of Mustela nivalis. NCBI lineage: Eukaryota > Metazoa > Chordata > Mammalia > Carnivora > Mustelidae > Mustela > Mustela nivalis. The sequence continues at coordinate 110,185,753 of NC_139026.1, read as the reverse complement.
TATGTGTGGTGGTACTATCCTTGTACTCAGCACTGCCCCACCCCCCAACCCCAGTAAGGATAAGACAGTCAGGATTTACTGTTATTATTAAGTAAGCGTAATGCTGCAACTTGCAAATTATATAAGTTAATGATTTTACGGCATAGGATATAATAAAACCTTAAATGTCTATAGAATCCACCTTCCAAAGGACATAAAAGACTGCTCAAACACAATTTATTTAATGTTATGTCGTTATTATGAGGAAGCCAGGAGCAAAGTTCCCCTCTGGATGATAGTCGGTAATGCCTAACTACAGAGGCAGAAGACATTTCGTCGTGCAAGGTACCTGGAGACGGAACCTGGAACCACCCGTCCCTAACACATGGCTACTTCCATACGGCTTTAGAATCTAGATCTCTACCCCCAACCTCCCAACCTCAGGGTTAGGCAGTGGGATTGGTACCTGTATTTTCTGGGTTGGGGTAGGGACTCTTATCCTCATTTTCATTGGGCTGGAGGTCATCCATGTTGATCTAAGCAACCAAACGAGAGAAGCAGGAAGAATCTAGTTAGATACATTCCCCAGTTAGAGAGGCTGAGAGAGGCCTTGAAATTGCATTATAGTCAATGACTAAGCTGTTGACTCAAAAATAGGTCCTTGTTATCTTGTGTATATCCTTAAAGACATCAACAGAAGGCTGGGATTCACCCAGCCGGCCTTCTCTTCACATTGCTAGCCCTCCTGTGCCACCCACATGGGTTTTCTTTCATTGAATCCCTTTCCTTCTTTCCTCCTTCCGTTCCAAGTGTGCCTTGCCTGGGACTGTGCCCTCCCTCCCCCAACAATGGGCCTCCCAGATCCTGGAAGGAGATGGCTTCTGACCTTGGTGGTGGGTGGGGACTCTCCATCAGCAGTAATAGATTTCAGTTCAATTTTCTCCTCCTTGGTCTCTTCCACTGCTGGCTTCTCCACCACCTCTTGTTTCTTCTCTGGGCTGGCAGTCCTGGCCGGTCAGCAGGAGGAAAAATTAAATGTTTACTGAATGATAGGAAACATGAAGAAATAAACTACCCCGTGGTCTGCTGGGGACTGGTGGGAACAGGTTCCCTGGGCTTACATGCATCTTCCTTCACCTGGGGTATATGGTACATGCCACTCAATCCCAGATGCCACTGGGCCGGGCCCACAATGCTTGGCCTGACCACACATTGCTCTGTCTGGTACTCAGTTGGCCTCTTTCAGCTTCTTAGCTGCTATAAGTCCTTGTCTGAATCAGAGGAAGTTTCTGGATTTGATTCAGGATTGGTTTCTGGAAAACTCTGCTCAGTATCTAGCAGATGTGTGGCTGATGAAGTCCCATTTAGACAATGACAGAAGACAATGCAGGGTCTTATCTTGCTTTCTGAACGCCGGAGATGAGTTATCAAATAGTGAAAAGGAGTCACTCAGCTGGAACAGCATTTCCCTTCTGAGTGGCTGCCTTCCTCCTCTCTGCGCCCTTCACTCCCTCCACCTCTCATGACCTCCCTTCTCAAGAGCACCCTCCAGTTTCTTAGACAGGTGAGGAAATCCAACACCTTCACAGAGACTGTAACTCATGACGGTCCCTACTTCAGAGCCATGCCTAGGTATTAGCAGAGAGGCCCAACTTTTTGTGGGCAGCCCCATACCTGGTGTCTTCTAGGAGTTTTGGCCAACAGAGGCCAGTGCCCAAGCCTCTCGCTACCACTAATGGGAGTGGCAATCAGAACTGGGACCCTGGGGCCCCAGGGCTGGGTAAGCTTAGAGGGTTACCTGGCCAGCTTCTTTCTCTCCTTCTCTTCTTCCTCCTCCTTTTGGGCAGACGTGAGGCTCTCAGCATCCGCCAGGTTGTCCACAGCAATGGCCAAGAACACATTCAGTAGGATATCTGTTTGTGTCCATTCTTAAAGAAAATGACCCTTGGCCTTGGGGTTTCTGATGGGCTCAGGGGGCAGGGAGGGTGCAGGACATGCAGTGGTTGAGTGCTCCACAGAGTGAGCTCAGTGGTGACTCACCCCGAGGGTACCCAGCCCAGTGGCATCCCTCCTCTGCCCCTCTCCCTCCCCATTACCCTCCTAGTGACCAGGAGATTTCCAAGGGGTCGAGAGCAGGCTAGCTTGCAGGCTGGAATGGGCAGCCAGTTAGGTAGTGAGTCTGCCTTGCTCTTTAATTGCCAGGTCTCCTTATTGGTTTCCCTACTGAGGTGGCTGGCTGTAATTGACATAATAAACCGCATTGTCTCTCGCAGAATGCAGAATGCTCTTAGGAGCGGTTCATGAAAACCGGGCACTGAGGAGGTGCCTGATCTCTCTGCCAACTCTTCATGTGAGCCTGTGCATACAAAGGCCTTTGGAGCATCCAGCCGGAGCCAGCTGAATCCCAGGAACTCCGAATTGAAGTGGTTATTGGCCCTTTTCTTCTCACCGCCCCACTCCCCACCCCCACCTTGAAGAGAAACACTATGGCTTGGAGAAGCAGAATCAAAAAAGCGTAGTTGCATGGGCCCTTAATGTTCATTAAGTCTAACCTCCACCCCCAGGCTCCCAGACAGCCACACCATTTCCCATACCAGGAGGCCACAACCCGCAGGGGTGAAGGGCTTGTCCAATGGTGCCAGCGTACACCCGCCCCCGGCCCCCCACCACGGCAGCAGGGGCTTTGCAACCATCATCCCATTAAACCTCACCGGGACATGTTAAGCAGTAGGCCCTGATATTTCATCACCCATTTTACAGACACTGAGGCAGAGAGCCTTTAGTTTGCTGAGGTCACCCAGCTGGTAAAAGGTAAGGCCGTTCTGTTGGCAGCAATGCCCAAGCTTTTAGCACTTGATTTAAGCCTTGATTTAAACCGGAATCTTGGGCCAGAGGTGCCTCTACTTTACCATCTCCTCTGCACACAACCCTCATGGGGTTAGATTGCCTGTGGCTGGAGACCCCAGAAACCTGCCCATGGCCTGGATCTGCAAGCACTTGTCAGGTCTGCCTGGTGAAGCCTGTCTGGCTCCGCCTGGAGCAGCTTCAGAGGGAGGGACACTGAGCAGAAAACAGGGAGGAGAGATGAAGGTCATTTCAAGGATGACGGCTCAGGTCCCCAGGACGGCACTTCTTACTTCCAGCAGCCATAGGCCAAGTGTGTTCACCCTGGAATCTATGTGAGCAGCTGTCCATACACAACACCAGGGGGCATTGTTCACCCAGACTATAATGAGAACATGCCTCCTGGGGTCGGGCAACACTACAGCCCAAACTGGTTTGGGAAGATGAACTTACATCCCCACCTATACCAAAGCTCCAGGCTTCCACCAAGACCCTCCTCCACGGCTAAGGTGGTTCTGGAAAGGGACACATTTTCTCCCCAGAGCACACCTTTCCCCTGCTTGCCTGGGGGCCCTGTGGGCGGGCAGCCACACTTTTCAGCCCCGAGTCAGGACCTGGGCACCTGTATTTGGCATCGTGCTGCAGGCTGAGGGAGGGTGGGGCAGCAGGGGCGGGGAGGCAGGAGCAAAGGATACAGTTTCCACAGATGAAGAGGATGATGAAGTAAATACAGACTAACATCCCTGGAAAAGAGGGGCCGCCATAAGCCATGATCCCATCATACATCACCGAATTCCAGTCCTCCCCGGTCAGGATCTGAATGACACATTCCCACCAATAAGGGACACAGCGTTAGACCAACAGCAAACCCCAAAACTCCCCTACCCTGCCCCACTATGTTAACAAAATTGTCTAAAATCTCTTTTCCACCTCTTTCCCTCCTCTTGGCCCCCAGTTCTCCTCCCAGGGGCTCTGAGCTAAGCACCTGGGCAACTTTGAGTCCACCCTCAGACAAAGTGCACGGGCTCTGGCACGATATTATTTGAGAAGGGACTGGAAAGGCTTCCTGGTCAAAGTATCTTCTAATCGACTGCACAAGATGGCCACTATTAGCCTTTCCTCTGGGCCCTTGCACAAACATGAATGTTTTCACTGAGAGAGTACTGTGCTGTTCCAGCTTTCCCCAGCGTTACTCATTTGGGTGCCATCTTTAAGATTTGGGCTACACCCACATATTTTTCTTGTAAATCAATCTACTTTGAAACTTCAACAAATGCTACTTTAGCTTTACCCGACACCAATATATCTATGAAATGACAAATTTGATGGGCTAGTTACATTTTTTTCCTGGTGACAAGCATGGTGTGTAAAAAGACAGAGCTTCATCATCTTCCCCTCCCCCAACAAGCGCAGTCTCCTTTCCTCTGTTTGTACTTTGGGTGTTCATGTAGAATTTATTTGAATAAAGGGTTCCATGTTTAAACAAGAGTTTTTAAACTACTCAATTATATTTTTTCCCTCAGTGGTCCATCCAACAGTGGGATTCCATGGTGGACTGAGGGTAGGGGGGACTACAGAAAAAACTCAAGACTCTCCCGGGCATGGACCTTCCATGGCTGATCTAGACTGGCTTTGGTTGCCCGGTACAAGGTGAAAGTTCCCACCACTTTTTCTCCCCCACAACCCAACCCCACCACTCAACAACCCTCCCATTCATTATCCCAGCAGAGAAAGGTCCATACCTGAAACACGGTGAGAAGGGACTGGGGAAAGTTATCAAATGTGCTCCTCCGGGTCTGCATTTCATCAAAGTTGAACTTTCCTCCAAAGAGCTGCATCCCCAGGAGGGAGAAGATGATGATGAAGAGGAAGAGGAGCAGCAGCAGAGAGGCAATGGAGCGTACAGAATTCAGCAAGGATGCCACCAGGTTGCTTAAGGAGTTCCAGTACCTGAGGACCAGCATGGGGGAGATTAGTGTCCTTTTTTCTGTGCTTTCCTTAACATCACTCCTCACTCATACACCCACTAGAAATTTCAAGATAAATTACAACTCTTTCTTTTCCCCTTTCATTGGGGGTAGCTGCGGTGGTGTGGATTGGACTGGTAAGCTCACAATTAGAGTGTGGAGCTAGTCATTGCAAGGTCCCAGGATCAGTAATATGCAATGGTGAGTGGATGGAGCTCTGAAGTCAGAAGCCTGAGTTTCATCCTAGTTCTGTCGGTTTCTAAATGTTAATTGCACTTGGGCAAGTCACTTCCCTTCTGTTTGCCTCTGAGAAAACAAAGGTAACAGTAGCAAATACTTCACTAGGTTATTGGGAAGATTACAGGAGACCAAAAAAAAAACAAAAACAAAAACAAAAAAAAGGCAGCCCACCCAGCAACAAAATTAAGAATAAACAAGTGGGATTACATCAAATTAAAAAGCTTGCAGTCAGCAAAAGAAATCATCAGCAAAGTGAAAAGACAACCTGTGGAACAGGAAAAGATATTTGCAAGCCATATACCCAATAACAGACTGATATCCAAATATAGAAAGTAGTCAGACAGGGGCGCCTGGGTGGCTCAGTGGGTTAAGCCTTCAGCTCAGGTCATGGTCTCAGCGTCCTGAGGGAGCCTGCTTCCCTCTCTCTCTCTCTCTGCCTGCTTGTCTGCCTACTTGTGATCTCTATCTGTCAAATAAATAAGTAAAATCTTAAAAAAAAAAAAAAAGAAAGTAGTCAGACAACTCAACAGCAAAAACAAAACAAAACAATAACCAAAAACCAAAACCCCAAATAATTCAATTCAAAAATCTGGCACAGGGGTGCCTGGGTGGCTCAGTCGTTTGGGTATCTAACTTTTGACTTCAGCTTAGGTCCTGAGATTCAGCCCTGCATTGGGCTCCACACTCAATGTGGAGTCTGCTTATCCCTCTCTTGGGTGCGTGTGTTCTCTCTCTCTCAAATCAATCAATCAATCAATCTTTAAAAGTAAGTGTTTAAAAAAATTTGGTACAGGACCTGAATGGACATTTTTCTAAAGAAGATATATATGAAACGGTGCTCAATATCACTAGTCATTAGGGAAATGCAAATAAAAAGCACAGTAAGGTGACAATACAAGAGATAACAAGCGTTGGAGAAAGGAGAAGCCTGGTGCGCTGTTGGTGGGATTGTCAATTGGTGCAGCCACTATGGAAAATAGCATAGAGGTTCCTCAAAAAGTTAAAAATCAACTACCATATGATCCAGTGATTCCAATTCTGGGAATATATCCAAGGGAAACAAAAACACTGACTCAAAAAGATATCTGCTCTCCCCATGTTCTTCGCAGCATTATTTATAAGAGCCAACCCAAGTATCTATCAAAGGGTGAATGGACAAAGAACTTGTGGCATATATAATACACACAGACACACACAGACACACACAGACACACACATAGACACACACACACACACACACACACACCCTGGAATATTATTCATCCATAAAAAATGAGGAAATCCTACCATTTATGACAACATAGATGGACCTTGAGGACATTATGCTAAAAGAAATAAGTCAGACAGAGAAAGACAAATACCATAAGATTTCACTTATATGTGGAATCTAAAAACAAAAACAAAAACAAAACACTGCACTCATGGAGAAAGAGATCAGATTTGTGGTTGCCAGAGGTAGGGGGTGAGAGGAGGGAGAATTGGATGAGAGGGTCAAAGATACGAACTTGGAGTTATAAGATAAATAGGTCATGATGATGTAACGTACACTGTGACAACTATGGTTAACTCTGCTCTATGATATTAACAGAGTAGATTCTAAGAGTTCTTATCAAAAGGAAGGATTTTTTTTCCTTTTCTTTTTTTGTATTTATTTAAGACAATGGATGTTAACTGAACCTATTGTGGCAATCATTTCATAATAAATGTAAATCAAACCATCATGCTGCATGCCTTAAGTTTATAGTGATGTGTGGCCAATTATTTCTCAATAAAACTGGAAAAAATATAATTACCACTCTTTAAAAAATCCCCTAGTATAGAGCCTGGCACACAGTTGATAAAGGTTAGTAATTACTGTTATCACTATTGGTCTTTAGACAGAAAAACACATTACCATTTCCCCCCTCCCAAGAATGCTATTCTCAGCCCAGGCAGCAGCTGGTCACCCAGGGGAAACAGAGGTTTCAAGGCTCAGTGAGGTTTCCCAGATTTACCCTGCTGTCCAAAGAAATTTTTTTTTTTTTTTTTATAAAGCCTCTCTTCTGGAGATTCTGATTCAAATGTTGTAGTTTGGGGCCCAGAAATCTGTATTTTTAACAAGCGTCCCAGATGATTCTGACAAGCAGGCAAGTCTGGGAAATCCTGGATTACAGGAAACTCATTCCACCCTCAGGGTGGGAGTCTGTGGGGCCTTCCTGGGGCAGAGATGGGTCCTTGGTGGGGTGCCTTGGAGAGGAGGCCCCCAGTCCTGATAGTCGCAGACCTCTCTCCACTCTCAACACAGAGGTTCTCCATTGTAGCCTGGGGAAAATGCCTTCCTCTTGGAAAGAGGAGGAGGCGTGGGCTGCTCACGGCTGCGGGATGTGGCTGGGGTTAGTCAGGGTGAGGAAATGCACCATAGCAAAAGGAACACAGCCTCCAGCTGGAGCAGGTGAGACAACAGAGAACTCTTACTTCCTTAGCTCCACCTTTGGCCTGCCTGCCTTGCAGGCCCTGAGCTTGATTTCCTCCACTTCAGGCATTCCCAACTTACTGCCAGTATATACAGGGGATTGTTTTTGCTGCTCAAAAGGGTGACATGCAAAACACTCCTATTCTAGCCTCCCAGCTGCCCCCTGCCCGAACCTCCGTACTTCTCTCCAGAGAATGGTTGTATATTAGTTGAAAGAAGCAGATGGGCCAACAGTTTGGATGTAAACATGAACTTCTTCCCAGCCCAGAGTCTTTAATGCTCCTTTCTCCTTCACCAATTCGGCCTTTCTCTACCTCTATTTTGCCTGTCAACCACACTTCTTCCTAATTCCTAATTGCAGAATATTAATATACATTTATTTGTATCCATTCTATAATTGCTCTTCAGTGTTTTTCATTTGTGATAGTCTCCTCTCATCCGAATAGGTTCTGAACTCTTGAGGACAGAGATCACAAGTTTTTTTCTTCCATCTTCTCCATCTTTGTCCTCACCCAGTACATGTGACGGACTGCCTGGCACCCCATAGGCTAGAGGTTGTCATATTTGTTCTGCTTAAAGCAAGAAGTAAGAGAATGTCTCTGGGGCTAGAATACCTGTCCCTCTTACATTTTAAGCAATGTCTCCACACCTGGCTGGAGAGGAAAATGTTGAGGGGTTTGGTCATTGTTTAAATACCGATTTCCAGGCCTCACCCTGGAACATGAAATCGTAATCTCTGGCTCTGGGGCTTGATTGATTTTCACGCAACCCCTCCAACACTTGTCGGTAGACTGGTATTTAGGAAACAGTAACTTTAGAGCATATTTATAATAAGAATTTCCAGCTGTATCAGAGGGGAGAATGTCTGCCTATAGATTAAGGTCATAGAGCCTCCTAGAGATCTTCTGTGCATTCAACTGTCTAGGAATATTCTGGAAAAGTCTTTATGGCCACAGAAGGCTCAAGTCTTAATTTTCATGAGGTGAGTGGACATGAGGGAAATAAGTCAAACCAGGCTCACGACTGAGGTTCAGAGGTGTCTGATAGCCACAGGAACCCTATGGGGAGCCTGACAGTGAGGGCCCAGACTGGACACAGGTTTGGTGGAGTGGAGCCACCAGGAGGCAGAGAGGGAAGGGGATGGGGGAGAAGCCCTTCAGGGTGTCCAAGGTTCTGGGAATGTGGAGGCTGTGGTAGAGGAACAAAATGAGTCATGCAGTGGAGGAGAACTCTTTGGAAATGTTGGGTGTGAAAGATGGCAAATAGTGAATGACCCAGAAGGGCCAGCCCGTGGAGCAGGAGGGGCTGTTTGCACTTCTTCTGCATCATTTCTTTTCTTATAGCTTCCCTAAATTCATGGTTTTCACTGCCCAAGTCAAACTATTATGTATCAAGGGAATAGACAGATGGTTGCCAGAGGCAGGGGGTTGGGGTGTGTGTGTGTGTGCAAAATGGGGGAAGGAAGTCAAAAGGTAGAAACTTCCAATTATAAATAAGTCCTGGGTTTGTCATGTACAGCATGGTGACTCTACTTAATGGTACCATGCAGCATATTTGAAAGCTGCCAAGAGTAAATCTTAAAAGAACCAAGATGCCCTTCAATGGACGAATGGATAAGGAAGATGTGGTCCATATACACTATGGAGTATTATGCTTCCATCAGAAAGGATGAATACCCAACTTTTGTAGCAACATGGACGGGACTGGAAGAGATTATGCTGAGTGAAGTAAGTCAAGCAGAGAGAGTCAATTATCATATGGTTTCACTTATTTATGGAGCATAACAAATAACATGGAGGACAAGGGGAGTTAGAGAGGAGAAGGCAGTTGGGGGAAATTGGAAGGGGAGGTGAACCATGAGAGACTATGGACTCTGAAAAACAATCTGAGGGGTTTGAAGTGGCAGGGGTTGGGAGGTTGGGGGAACCAGGTGGTGGGTCTTAGAGAGGGCACGGATTGCATGGAGCACTGAGTGTGGTGCAAAAACAAGGAATACTGTTATGCTGAAAAAAAAAAATAAAAATAATAAAAAAAAATTAAAAATTAAAAAAAATTTTTAAAAAGTACTCATCACACATACACACAAATGGAATTATATATGCTGATGGATGTTAACTAGATTTCTTGTGGTGATCCTGTGCAATGTACACAAATATTGAATCATTATGTATATCTGAAACAAATATAACATAATATGTCAATGATACCTTAACCAAAAGGGAAAAAAGTGAGTATGTATCAATTGCCCTACAGACAACCAGGTTGCTATGGCTTTGAGACCCTTCTGCTGGGATTTCTCAAAGAGCTTTGGGATTGCGTGTCCCTTGTGGAAGAATGCCCATCCTGGTGGCTCAAAACCAATGGCTGTGGATTTGAGGGCTTGAACCAGCCTTCAAGAGACAAACTGCAGCCAAGTACATGGACATCAGCCTACCCTTCTTGTGAAAAACACCCAGGCTAAAAAGATACTGCCTCGAGGACCAGTCACACAGTTCAGACAGAGTGAAGAAAAATCAACAAATGGCTGTTTATGCTGTTTGCTTCTGATTTCCAGTTGCTTCTCATTCAGCAGGGGCAAGGCAGAGTCTGCCCCATGGCTGTTCCTTCGGAGCAGAATTAAGGGAGCAGAGCTGGTGCCAGTGGCCTGGCATGACCAGGGGCATAGAGCTTGCTGAACAGAAGGTGTCCATTCCCAATGTGCACATGGTTGGAGATGTTTTATGTTCTCTCTAAAGGACTGAGACAAAGGGATTTTTGTACTGATGTGGCAAAGAACACTATTAGGGCTCATAGAGGAGCTGGATTTTGAAGCCTGGCATGCCGTGGCTGATAGCAGGAGATAGGGTGGGATCCTTGTTACCACTGATACTAATGAGATTTTAGGTGACATGTGGCAGCCTCTGGGCAGGGTGACATGAAATAGCATTTAAATGAAATATTGGCAGCCTTGCAGGTCCTGAAGCTCTCTCCTCCTTCATGCCAATCTGATTCTTGCTGGCTGTGATGGCTATCGCAGGAAGATCAGAGGATGCCTTAGCTCCCAGAAACATTCTACTTTTTAGACATAAAAGCTAAAAGGGTTAAACACATACTAGTAATTGACTGAGGTTTTTATCCTAACTCATGAAAACCATGAAGCACACACACACACACACACACACAAGGTCTGGAGGAAAGTGAGCAACAGCAGAACAAATTAATGTCTTGGGCCTCATAGACAAAGAGGAAAACAAAGTATCTTGTCCTCAGAACAGCGTAACAGGCATTCCCATCCACAGAAGTCTTCATTCCCTATTTGGGGATTCGAGGCCCCAAATGCACATGCCCACCTTTCGAGACTCCCGGCCTCCCGCAACCCCACCATCCTCTGACTCTCCACCGGCCACAGTCCTTGAGATCAACTTTCCAGTTCTCCTGTGACTCTGAATCATTCTATCCAAAGTGTGTCTTGCCCCCCCCCACCCATCCCATCCATCCTAGCCCACTGTTCTCTCTTTAAAGTAGGGTGCATGTGAGGGTTTTCTTACCCGAGCTATTTCTTTGTTACCTAAATTCTCTCTCTTGTTGACTATGGCTTCACTTTTGTTACCTTTCCCTCTGTCTCTCTCGGCTTAAGTGACCACCATCTGTGGAGGCATTCTGTATCTCCATCAGTCTTCCTGTGCTAAGTCTGTCTGGGCCCTGTGGACTTCTCCCGCATCTTCAATGGCAGAAAGTGACCTGAGCCTTGCTTGAGCTGGAACTTTCATCCTGCAAACCTTTGCTTCAAATAGCTCAGGGCCAGGTCCTTTACATTCTAAGTATGAAGCAGGTCATCGAGCTTGCTATAAATAAAAGATCTTCACAATAACAGTACCAATAGCTTTAGGGTGCTTTGCAAATGTTTCACCCTCCTTCCTCTCTGTTCCAGAGAGGTTCATAACTAAATTTATATCTGTCCCAACTCTTCTTGTCCTGAGGGGTAACCCCTCCCCCAAAAAACCAAACCTCCTTTCAGTGTTGGTGGCAGTGATCTATTGTTAGTAGAGTATCTATAAAGCAAATTTCCTGCTGCAAATCTGTGCGATATGAGGTTTCTATACACCATTCCTAAGGGAGGGAGGAAGAATGCAGATCATGTCAGTTGATTGAGGAAGCACAGAAGGCTCACTCAGGAAGGAAGCTCAGCCTTGCCTTCACCTTTCCCTGTGCCAGCTACAAGGGCATCCAAGGTGGGTGTGCAAGGACTAGTCCTTTGGTAAAGTTGGCCCCTGGTTCTGTAAGATGCAATAGAGCCTGGAGGGGCTAGTGTGATGGGAGGCTGTACTAGGCATATGCTGGTCCAGGAAGAGCCAAACAGAGAATTCTATAATATTATGGTCAGGGTCTGGGACAACAAGGGGCACAAGGCCAAATCTACCAGTTTAGTTCCTGGTGATATCTACCTCTACTCCCTCCATTCTAGGAGAATTCATATTTTATAGGTTTTATTTTAGAGTCAAACCCTGCCTTGGATAGAATGTTCAAAGGTCTCATCTTTTCTGTTCACATCAGAGGTCTTGGTCACATTGAGAAAGGAGCCTACTGGGGGGAATGTAACCTGGTTAGGCTGGCAATGCTATCTGGTGTTGACCTTGGGATTGCCTTGGGATTGTGCTCCCTTGAGCTCCTAGACTACAGAGCTACTCAGTTCTGCTAGTGGGCCCTTGTACCAGATGTGTCAGGTTAAGGAGGGAGCACCTTCAAGTCACCAATGGTGTCTTCTTAATCCCCAGTACATGACACCAGCCAGTTAACATCCCAGAGAATAACCACCCTTCATGCTGATGTCAGTGAGCAGGCTCTTGAGTCTGAGCTGCCTTCTCCATAGACCCTGGCCTGGAAACTGGGCAGATGCCAAACATATCTCTTTTTTTTTTTTTTTTTTTTCATATCTCTTTAATAATGGTTCTTAAGGAGCTCAGAGCCTCCATGGTGCCTTAAGAAGAGGAGGGCTAGAATGGGGAGTTTGGGGTGGTGTGGGGTTGGATCAGATACTCATGGCCAGACTCTGGCAATTGAAATGGAGACATTTAGAGCTTGGAGAATTTGCAAAAGGCTCTCACCTTGGGGCGCTATGGAGGGAGCCCATATGTGATCATGATTCACCAGTAAATCTGTCTGTGCTGAGTCAGCCCAAACTCACATTTCAGGGCCTGGGAAGGGAGCCACAGGGGAAGAGCAGTTGGAAAAAGAAAGGGACTTAAAGTTTAAGAGAGAAAACGGCAAGGGCTGGAGGGATTTCAGTGCATTTAAAAACCAACTGTATAAAAAATGAGATGTGATTAGTAAATTGGAATCACGTCCAAATTTAGTTTAACTGAAGTCTTTCTTCCTCCCCATAGAATAAGTCAGACTGGGCTGACAATGAGTAGACATACTTGGTATTAAAACTAGCAACATTCAAGAGCCTGGTAAAGCCTCAAAACAGAAGAAAGAACTCAATCTATGACATGGCCCGAGGGCCCACTGGAATAGATAATGTACCCAAAGATGACAAAAATTTTGGCCATGTGGGTGCCTTTCTGTTCTCAGTGAGACAGGAATCTTGCCTTCCCTACTCCATAATTTACCACTCTTAATATTATTAACACCTAGGAATGAACTGATTTACAGTCCAGTGCAGGGTTCCCAGTCTTGTTTTTTTTTTTTTATGAGACATATAGGATGGATGATATTCATATACATAGTATACTCTCTAAGGCATTTTCAGATTTTGACCAAACACTCAAAGATAAGCACATTAATAATTCATTTTCATCATATACTATATTCACATTTGTCACATACTAAAGACTTCAGGCAGCATGAAGAGTGGTAAGTCCAGCCCATTCTTGCCCGTTCATAAAAATATCTGGGAATGCAAATGACCAAGAGTGAGGGTGTCCCAGGAACAATGTTGAATTTTTTTGTATTTATTTTTTGGAAAAGAAACCGTTCATAAACTTTGGTATTTCAGCTCCTATAATAACAAATTACTTGCTACACACTGCTCGACTGCTCTGGACATACCATTGTGTCTTAATATGATGGTGGAGTTCTCTTGGTCTAGGTCAGTATTCCAAACTCAGATCATAGGTCCTGGGTGAGGGAAGGGAAACTTGGAATTATAGGAAGGGATCCATGAATCCATGGATACACCAACCATTACAGCACTCTAAATAAATAGCTTGTCTCGTGTGTACATTACCACTTTTCAAATGTGCACAGGTGTATAAGAATTAATAAAATTCAAATAATTTAAAAACTTTGCTAAATTCATAGAAGTTTTTTATCATTATATATTTTACCGGTCAAGAACTATCAAAAGTACAATCTTAACATGGTTAAGGGCTACAGTAGAGAGTGTAGATGAAAAAATCAAGGTTTCCAATGATATATAAAAGATCATATTTTAAGACAGGGAAGTGGACAAAGGAACAATAGGAAATTAGGCCAGTGCTTCTCAAAGTGAGGTCACTGGACTGCCAGCATGGAACTCTCTAGAAGTTGCTGGTCAAAATCTCTAGTGGTGAGGATCCTTCATGAGCTCTCTTAATGAGTTCAGCTAAGTTTGAGAATCACAATCACTGGTTCAGAACACATTGTAAAAAATGCTTCTTTAACATACAAATAGTAATAAGATATTACAAAGTATTCTCCAAGAGGTTTTAAAAGAAGAGAAAGAAATATACTTGCCTGATAGCAGGCCCATGCACAGATGACCCATCTCCAGGGACCATGATGTCTACTCCCAGCCCATATTTTAGGCATTTTCTTGGTCTCTAGAGTATACTAGAGATAAGGTTCAGAGGGGGCATGGGATTCCCCACATAGTTATAGTCTCTGTGTTGTTTTCCAAAAGCCCCTAGAGGGGTTGGATGCTTGCAAATGGGAAGATGATGGCTTTTACCAAAGTAACGTCCAATTAGATGATTAAATTATTATGTTTATAGACTTTGTAGAAATCTGAAAATACCACCAAAGTTTCCCGTGGAGGGACTACAGGAAGCTTTCTGCAAAGACAAGAGTTTAAAAAATGGCTTCTTGGTGATAGTTTTAGCTTAGAAATAGATAAGTTATTGATTAGAAGTAGAATGACTGTCAAATCTCTTCAAGGCATTATGACAATATCTAGGAACAAGAATTCTTTTCTTTTTTTATTTTTAAGATTATTTATTTATTTATATGACAGAGAGAGAGAGAGAGAGATCACAAGTAGGCAGAAAGGCAGGTAGAGAGAGGGGGGAGGGAAGCAGGGTCCCCGCTGAGCAAAGAGCCCAATGTGGGGCTCGATCCCAGGACCCTGAGATCATGATCTGAGCCAAAGGCAGAGGCTTAACCCACTGCGCCACCCAGGCGCCCCAATAATTCTTCTCTATAGGAATCTAGAAAACAGAAGCAAAAATAAACCCTCAAACACACAGACTTCTGAGACTTATTTAGGAGGCACTAAAAACTCCAAGTTAAAAATAGCTTTTATCAGACCCAATGAAGAATGGGTAGAATCAATGAATATCTAATAACAAGAATCAACTTGTAAAAATCCCAAGTCATATCTTCAGGATAAAGACAGCAAGACAGTTTAATGATCAACTCCACAGTTCTCAGTCATGTTTAGGAGCACAGAACCTGAGGTCAGACAGACAGACATACTATTTAATCCTAGCTTCACCCCTGAGCAGTTTGTGTGGCCTGCGCAAGTGATTGAAGTCTCTGAACCACAGTTTTCCTTGTCTGTAAAATGGGAATAGTAATAGTGCCCTGCTCTGACTCTTTCTTATACGTTTTTGTGAGAGTGAATCAAGTGAAAGTAGTCAGGCCACACTATCTGCACAGAGTAAGTCCTGATGCATGTTAACAATAATTGTTTCTGTATTTCTACTTTTACTATGAACCAAGGATTTTCTATAATACCAAGATGTTCAGGGCATTCAGAGAGAGCTTCTTCTGGGGGTGAGGGGTAGAGAGGTGTTTGCTCAAGAGCATTAAACTTGTAGGTTTAAATTCTGTATGTCTTTGGAGCCCATCCTGTGACATTAAATCTTCTCCAGGGACTCTCTCCTGTTTCTGACTTCCCAGAGCATGTATTCCCCTATTCCAACATTTGCCGGCTCATTTTATTCTGCCTTAGATCTTTGTTCAGTGATTTCATGAGCACAAACTCCATCTCCCCAGCTAGAGGAAACATCTCCTGGGTTCTGTTCATACCATACTCCTTTTGCCCTATCTCTTGGAGCTTAACATGCAGTATGAACATAGGAGAGAAACAGAAGTATGAGACTGTGTATGTGTTTAGATGGGTCTCAGCGCTCCTCTTCTCCCTCCTCCTAGTAACAACAGTGGTAACAATTAGATTAATAATCAACCCTCTGGCTTTTGAGTGTCCCTGTGCCTGGTACTGAACTGAGCTCTTTAAATGCTTTCTCTCATTTGACTCTCGACCCTAGACAGCCCTGCAGGAATGGTCTGTTGAGAGAGCCAAGAGCAGAACAGCAAAGCAAAGGCAGCTTTGCAAGCCTTGACTACTCACTCAGCCAAGTTCAGAACACATCAAGCAGGGTGTGGTTACTTCCAGGTCTTTGAATGAAAGATGCTGAAACCATTCCCTTCCCCCTCAACACAATCCAATTGATGGTTACAGTGCCCCTATTGTCAGTTGGGATCCCAAAGCAGAGACTCTTCTGGAGAGGATGCTTGTACCTCTGGGGGCCAGAGTTTGAGCCCTCTCTGTACCACATGTGTCTGACACATCCCTTCAAGTTTGACCATATCCCACAGTGAGAAATACATATTATACTGCAACTCAGACATATGTCTTAAAGATTTTTATGAAACAATGCTTATGTTCAAGTGAGGTCTCTGATATTTTCCTATTCTATTTCATTCTTTCTTTGAAAATGAGACTATGAAGAAATCGGAACCCATAGATATCACCAGTGAAAATGCAAAATGGCGTAGTCTCTTTGGAAAACAATTGGGCAGTTCCTCAAAATCTTAAAGTAGAGTTATTAAATGATCTAGAAACTCTACTTCTAGATATATATCCAAGAGAAATGAAAATGTACATCCATACAAAAACTTGAACATGACTGTATATAGCAACATTATTAATAGTAGCAAAAAGGGGGAGATAAACCAAATGTCCATCAACTGATGAATGAATGAACAACACGATGTATATCCATACAATGGAACGTTATTTAGCCATAAACAAGAATAAAGTACTGACACATGCCACAGCACGAGTGAATCTTGAAACCATTATGTTAAATGAAAGAAGCCCAGTCACAAAACACTACATACTGCATGATTTCATTTATAGGGATTGCCAAAAACAGGTAAATCTACAGAGATAGAAAGTAAATTAGTGGTTGCCACTGGGAGGAAAGAGGGAACAAATGAGGAGTGGGTATGGCTTTCTTTTTGGGGTGAAGAAAATGTTCCAAAACTAAATTGTGGCAATGGTTGCAAAACTCTGTGAATATATAGAAAAACACTGAATTGTACACTTTAACGGATGAATTATATAGTATGTGAAATATATCTCAATAAAATTGTTTAAAAATGGTGGCTGTGATCCAATCAATTGATTTCACCACCCCAAATGGGTCTCAACATGGCTGAAAATTACTGTTTTAGAACATGCTGCCCACCTCCCTGTCCCCTGCCTGCGCATGTCCTCTTCATGAGAATCACGGCTTGACCTGGAGAGTTGGGGAGCCTGCAATCTTTGGGTGGGTGGATGGACAGGCAGATGGAGAGGGGGTGAATGTGTGGAAGGAGGGGTGAGAACCATCTGTGGCACACTAGCCATCATCCTTCTCCACTTAAGGAATCCTGACTGCATTTTCGGCAGCACATGCACAGCAATAAGACCACATTTCTCAGTTGGATGGCCAACAGAGCTTTCGGTGAAGTGTCTAGAAGAGTTCTAGAAGGGGCTGACTCTGCCAGGAAGGATCCCCACTTTGATCCCTCACCCCTTCTCTTCTCCCTGCCTTGATTGAAACATGATGGCTCAATCTCTGGAAGCCACCTCACGGCCCTGGAGGGCAGTCCTGAGGCTGTCAAAGAAAAGGACACAAGGGGACTGTGTCCCTGAGGCCTTCTTGAAGCCACCTGGACTGCCCACCTCTGCACTTCTTTTATGTAACCGAACAAACCCCAAATATGCTTATGCCACTGAGTTGTCTCTGGTATCAGCAGCCAAAGGAGTTTCTAAACGATATGCCATCTAAATGAAGAAAAATTCCCCTCCATCGTATATGAGCCAAGGACAGACCTTTCAAGAAATAGCAGCTGCTCTCCCTCCCAGGCCTTTCTGCCTCCCTTGCCTTCTGGAAGAACCTCTCCCTGAGTCCCAGGTCTGAAGGGAAATGAGAGACCAAATACCTTGTGATTTTAAATATCCGCAGTAGCCGGACACATCTCAGCACAGAGATGCCCAAGGGAGACATGATCTTGGTCTCTACCAGGATGGTCTCCAGGATGCCCCCACACACAATGAAGCAGTCGAAACGGTTGAAGAGGGACACAAAGTAGGCCTGCAGGCCCAGGCTGTACATCTTCAGCAGCATCTCTGCAGTGAAAAGGGCCAGCAGTGCCTTGTTGGCCGTGTCTGGTGGGTTCAGGCGAGGGGGCAGGATCCCAGCATGGGGGTGAGAGGAGGGAGGTGGGAGAAGGAGAGAGAAAACAGTAATTATCACCACTGGAAAAAAGGCCAGGATTCCCCTTTCCCAGACAGAACACCTTTCCCCTACGTTGCTGCCAGAACAGAACAACCGGGGCCAAATGGCCAGGAAAGGGGTTATCTAGTTATAATCACTGTAAACATGATCTACCAAGCATCAAAGGCTGTGAGTGCTGATTTTCTTCACTCCCCTAGATGCTTTCTCAGGGATGAGGAGGGAGGTTTTGAGAGGTGAGTCCTCTGCCCAAAGCAATCAAGGAGGGGGGCAGGCCACCCGGGTCTACCCCAGGCACTGGGAGACTGTCTACCTTCCAGGATTCTGGAACGAAGCCCTCGTGTCTGCTTGACTCCCTGGGAGTGGAGGCACTGGCTAGGGAAGTCCTCTTCTAGGGCTCCAGGGAAGGGCAATGACTGCTATATGCTCATGAGGAATAGCTCCTCGGGGTCAGGCCACTACTGAACTCTTTCCTGGCTTTTTGCTCACTTCATCCACACCCATTCTAGCAGACCCATCTGGAGGATACAGTAAGGCCTGAGGTATTGAAATTCTCTTCTGAGAAGTTGGCAGCCAAGGGTCTGAGATAGCCAAATAAAGGATAGCATATGTTCTTGTCACCTGGACACAATAGTGACTGTTGGGGCAGGCAGACCATGTGGGCCCAGCCAAGAACCACATCTGTTTATAATGAGGCTCTGCATTTTACTGTGGGGCTTGCAAGCTCTTCAGCTCTTGGTGATCCCAGAACAGCACCTGCCAAGAGCCACGGACACTGGTGGCTTTCCCGTCAACCTTATGCCTGTGACTATTCTCTCCCTGGGATTCAGGGCTGAGTTAGCAAGAGTAAAGAAGGATAGCACCAGGGACTGCCTCTCACCTTGGACCTCCGTGAGCCAGTGGGGCTGGTTGTAGTGTTCCGAGGCAATGGTGAGTGTGTTGAGGAACACAAGGAAGATCACAAGCCAGTAGAAGACATTAGACTTGACTGCAGCACGACACTTTCTTCTACAGAACCGATTCCACCGGCGCCAGTAGCGGCTGGAAAGGGAATCAGGAGAGAAGGGTGGGGGAGGTGGCTGTGAAATTCATCATTTTTCCAATATGAAAGGCACCATCCTTTCCCTGGACTGCGGACTTAGCCTCTGCAGAGCAGTGCAATCTGGTGACCAGGAGATAAGCTTCCTGTCAGTTAACTGGGCTCTGCCACTTACTTGTGTGTCTTGGGTGTGGCCCTGACCCTTCTAAGCTTTGGTTCTCCCATTTGTAAAAAGGGAATAGGGTCAAGCTCACAGGAATATTGTGGGGATTGATAAAATGCCATATAATACATCTGGTATAAATAAGTATTTTTATTTTATGATAATGATATTATTCAAAATTGTATTGCACAAGTAAGAGTATTATTAGTAGTGATGGTAGTAGTAGGACTAGTCCATGCCTGTTATTGTACTAGACACTTCTCATGCCTTCTCTTTGATTCTTTAAATAACCCTGCAGAGCAGGTGTTACCCTGATTTTGAGAAGGAGAAAACTAAGGGCCACAGAGGTTGAGTACCTTGACAGACATCACATAGTGACAGAGCCAGACTTGGTTTCCCCCCCAGCCCAATCTTTTGCCCAGATGCTGCCTCATCTGTAAAGCGTAATGGGAGAATCTGGATCAGAGGTTCTTTGCTTTTATGGGGTTATGGAAACTTTTGAGTGAATGTTTAGATCCTTTGTTCAGAAGAAACAAACATACCCACACATACACACATTTCTATGTCCGAGCTCATGCAGCACATGGCCACCGGGAAGCTCGGCCATGGTCCATATAATGTTCTTTTGGTCTCTTGTTTAGGGACTTAGGTCAATGATTCTCAATCCTGGCTGCACAAAAAATTACCTGGGGAAGCTTAAAACACATAACCATCAACCCTCACCAGTACCCAGACTCCAACTCCAAACTAACTTAATCTGATTTTCTGGGGGCTGGGTAAATTTTAAAGCTCGCCAGGTAGTTCTAATCTGTAACCATGGTTGAGAACCATTAAGCTAGATGATCTCAAGGAGTCACTCACATTTTAAAATTTTATGGTAGAGGACTTCATAGCTTCCAGTGGAAAACCAAACAACCAACAAAACAATTTCTAGATCAGGGGAAGTATGAGAAATGCTCTTTTGACCATCTGGGCTAGAAAAGATGAAGGCAGTAGCTTTATTAATGGAAAAGAGGACACTGAGTTGACAGTGTTATTTTGAGACAGAATCAATAGGACTTTGAGCCTGACTGGAAGAGAAAGGTATGGAAGGGACAGCCAAAATTTCTAGCTGGGGTGATTTGGAAGAGTCGTACCTCTAATAATTACAGGTCCAGACAAAGAGAAGGAGTGCTGTAGGCAGGGAGGTTGCTACAAGGAGAATGGTGGGGGTGCTCAGCTCAGGAAATAGGTTTAAGGTGCTTGCATGTCATGTGTGTAGAGAGACCCAGCAGGCAGCTGGAAGGCAACACCCTGGTTCAGGTAAGAAAGAAGGTGGGAAGGGGCAAAGCAGCATCTCAGAATAACAGTCCATGAGTAGCTGTATTCAAGTCTGTATTCTAGGTTTCTGGAAATGCAAACCCCTACTGCAATGGGTTCCTCCACCCACCCCCAAAACAGCCTATCAAGATAGCTTGACTTCATCTGTATTTTCATTCTATATTTTCTACCTAATAGCTGTGGAAAATCCTGTTACCAAATCTTTGTTAATATCTATTATGAGATTAGAAATGTGAGAAGAAGATCTAAGAAGAGAACTGTCTCCTTGGAACAGCAAGGAGAACTTAGTTTTTGGCCTGCAGAACAGGGAGGGAAGAAAGAATGAATCAAATAGTATTCTGTTCTGACCCTGCTCATTGTGGGTGCCTGAATGCCATCTCCAGTAAGCGTTATCCCTTTGTTGGGGACACTTATCTGCTACTTGAGGCTAATCCACTACATAGAGAAGAAGTGCATCCAGGTCAGAAAATTAAAGTTTCTAAATGCTAGGGAGGATTACCTTCTCTGACATACCACCTTGGGTAAGAATGAGGATGGGGGAGGGTGAAGAAAGGGGCAAAGGATGAGATGAGGGGTCCTAGGTGGTCCTTAGCCTCCTCTGAAGTTTGTCAGCTTTTGGTACTGAGGAGTCTTATCTCAATAGGGCAGGACACTGCTTCTTTCCTGTCATTGTGGTTATTAATACTATAGAGAAATTGGGTACAACTATTTTTTTCCTGAAAAATGAATTTGCAGGACAAACTCATATATGACTTTAAATAGCTTACATTGTAGTTTCAAAGGGTGTTTTAAATAGATTTAATCTTTTGTTAGAGAAATCACAGATAATTGTTACTCAGAGTCCAAAGGACTCAAGTTTGTGATCCCTTACAGTATGTAGAAATGGACTCAGAGTCAGTTTCATACTGAGAACTTGATTAAGCTCCTCTTTTCCCAAGTTTGGGATGTGGGGTGCCACAAAGTCAGGCCTGTCCCATGGGTCTGGAACTGCCTGACCCCCTTAAGGAGTGGCTGACAGAGGCAGGGCAGTAGCTGTCAAACGTGCTGTTCCCATGCACAGCCATTCAGGGGAGTCACATGGATTTGGGCTGGGGTGGGGGTGGGGGTAATTACTATCCAGAGAAAGTATTTAAAGATAATTATACACCTCCCACTCTTCAAAATATAGCTTTGCTTGACAACTGGTTTCCTGGCAACGCTTCCTACGGTTTAATAAATGTAATGATTTATTAGAATGTGTAAATTTATTTGTGTGTTTACACATGCATGGAGGATATAGAAATTAAATGATAAAATAGGGAGGAGAAATTTGCCTGCTATTCACGTTCCCTTCATACTAACTAGAAAAGTCATTTACTCTAGAAATAGAAGTTCCCATATGTAGACATAGGACAGAAGGGCGGATATGAATGTGCCTAATCTACTTCTTCAAAATTTTGTACCATGCATTGTACCATTCTCTTGGGAAATTTTTGCTCAACTCACCCTGGGATCCACCTTACCTCTTCCTAAGTCTGGGCTTTGTTCTTGCCTTTCCACCTCCGTGGACTGTCACTACAACTGCCAGGACCTCCCCTTTCTATGTCCTGCCCATTCTTTGGGGTTCAGCTCAAGTCCCAGCTTCTCCATGGTGAACTTTTCTAGTCTTCCCAGACTCAGAATTCCTGCCCCACTTACATCTGCATTACTCACTTTAAGTGTACATTAAAGAAATATTTGCTACTATCCTGGGATAGGTAGTAGATATGCATCAGTTAACGTGATAGGTAGTCTTTTTCTGCATAAATCTTAAGTGAGCAATAAAGATCCTTAAGCAAGCAATCAAAGAGTGTGCTTAACACCATGGCTGGCTTCACAGAGGTGCTACAGGAGTGCACCAAAGGACCTCCCAGCCAGTGGTGGAGGAGCCAGCAAAGGGTACACAGAGGAAATGGCTTCCCATTTCCCCATGTTGTCAGTTTTCTTTAACTATATGGTTCTTGCCTCTCCAGAGAGATTCATAAGACCCTCAAGGAAAAGGTACTGTGTCTTGTACTTTGCTGTACAACCCTAGTAATTAGTGCAGTCCATCTTACACGGTAGGGACATTTGACTGACAGCTTGACAGAACAGCAGAGACAATTCTATGCAGATTTACTAACTTCTTGCTGAAGACAAGGCTTGAGAGCTCTGGAGCTCTTGTGACCCAGCAATGAAGGTGGGGTGAGGGAGGGGCAGCGTTACTAAAAGAGCTTGCTTGGCACATAATTTTGGATAGACATCTAGAAGAGTAGACTACCTCAAAATAGTGGACAGTTTAGGCTCTTTCTAGTGGCTACAGTAAGTACCTATCTTTAACTGAGAACAAGCCACACAGAAAATGATTAAATTTAATTACTATACATAAGTAATAATATACATAAGTAACTTAGAATGGACCATTAGACAGTAGACAAATTTGGATATGTGCCTTGGTCCAGCTGATCATGTCAATGAAGATGGGGCAAGACTGTCCTCCCAAATTTTAGAACCCTACAGGGTTCACTTCAGAACTCGATAAAGTCATGATCTGGAGACTCCAACAGGTTATCTGATTAATCCCTGCAAATTGCACAAGACTTCCTAAATCATTTGTTCCTTAACTGTTGGAATCCTATTCTGAACAGTGGGACCCAAGTGTTGTAAAATTCCTCATTGTGACTAATTCCTCCAAGTGGAAACTTGGCTTACCAAAGGACTACCCTTATATTCCCCTAATATTATAAGACAATTAATTGGCCGATTTTCCCCTATCATCTCTCTTCTAGCATTTCTTTTAAGTAAACCATGACTTGGCATCATTCAGTATTACAAACAGAATAGGCTGTTTGGAAACTGTCATTGTTAAACTGAGAAAATGATCAGGGTATTTTAATTTTTTAAAAAAACTCAAATTTTAGTATCTTTTTTAGAATGCAGCAGGCTCTTCACTGCCTACAAGTTTATTTCTGAGTTGCAAAAATTCTCTCTCCATTTTCCCTCTATACTACATTTTTTCATTTAAAAAAATTTATTTCTTTTTAAAATTTCTTTTCAGCGTACCAGAATACATTTTTCAATCATGGCTGCCACACCCAGGATGTAGGAAGTACGAGGAGACATTCCTCTTGCATCTGTAACGGCAAACTTCTCAGCAGACAGAAATGGCTCTGGGTCTACTTTGATAATTTTTATGAAATTTTCAATCCATTGCCAGCTTTTGATATTACTTAAACACACGTCATCAGTGGGCCGTACCATCTAGAGTGCCACTGTTTGCTACCTGCTTAGACCTTTTAGAGCCATATCGTCTGATGCAGTAGATACTAGCCCCATGTGGCTCTTCAGTACTTGAAATTGGCCAGTCCAAGCCTAGACATGTCATAAGGTAAAATACACCGGATTTCAAAGACTTAGTAAAAAAAAAAAAAAAAGTAAAATATTTCATTAATAATTTTTATATTAATTACATATTGTAATGGTAATGTTTTAGATACATCAGGTTAAATGAATTACATTAAGATTAATTTCACGTGTTTCTTTTTACTTTTTAACATGGCTACTAGAAAAATTTAAAAAGTCCTAATGTGGCTCACACTGTATTTCTATTCAACAACACTGCTGTAGAACTATGGGCCCATGCTTAAGATATAATAACTGAGCAGAAACAGGGTTCAGTATTCCCGGGCAGAACCTTTCACTAGGCTAGCATGGTGGTTAGCAATACAGGACATGGCTATAGGTTCTGACTTGGCCAGATGTGAGCACGAGACCCTTGGTCTCTCTCAGCCTCAGTATCTTCATCTAAAAATGGGTTGAATGATAGTGCTAAACTACTGATAGTATGCTTTTTGGGAATACAGGTTTCTCTCTTGTTTCTGTTGTATCTCAAATAGTAGCAGCACAGGAAAAAACCTTTCCCAGAGATTCAGTGGTTGAAATACATGAGGTTAAGTAGATGGTTGAGCTGAGTCTCAAAGCTTAGCAAAGAGTCCCAAGGTTTTGGGGGGGGGGCGCTGTTCCTCTCCTTTGTTAAAAGGATGGGTTGTATCATGGGTCACTGGGTAGAAAAATGTTCCCAGAATCTCCTGGGAAAACTCTTACTAGATAGAGTACATACAAAAGTGTCATTTCTCTTCCAATCCTTCAGAACATGTTCCTTCATTTGTTCACTCATTCATTTGTTCATTTATGATTCATTCATTTGCATGTAATGAGAATGATATTTTGGAAATATTTGCAAATGGATTTTTAGATCCCTTTACTTTTATTGTGTGGAGGATTTAAAATTGTCAGGAACACAAAGTGCTTTCTCAGCTTTGGCTGTCAAAATAGACATTTTGTCTGAGACTGTGTAAGCCTATTGTCTTACTGAAGCAAGACCATGCATTCATTCATTCAGCAAATATTAATTCACTCCCTATTATGTATTAACCACTTCTCTAGACATGGAGCTAAAGCAGTAAAATCCAAGCATTACCAAGAAAGAAAAGATTTTTTTATATTTCTAGAAATTTCTATCATGTAATAAGAGTTAGGTCTGGTAGACTTGACCCTAGATTGTGTGTGTGTGTGTGTGTGTGTGTATGTTTATTTTTTTAATTTATTTTTAAATTTCTTTTCAGTGTTCCAGCATTCATTGTTTATGCACCACCCTCAGTGCTCCATGCAATTCGTCCAAGATTTTTTAATGTAAAGGAGGTCTTAGCTTGAGAGAAAGGGGAGAAAGGCCTACATTTTCCAATTTCAGTGAATTATGGGAGAAAGAAGTTATCAGAAATAGAGGTGAAAGTCAGACACCAGAGTCCTCACTAAATTCTCAGCCCTGGGTGCCAAGTCTCAAGAGGTTGCAGAGGGTTGTTCTAGAAACACCCAAATAGTCATGGGGAGTCCCAGGGGTGCTGAGGCTAGTGGGTAGCCTCCACTGGGTGTAGTATGGAGGAAGATGTCTGTAGGCCCCTGGGAAAATGCCAGCTTTTTCCTCAGAGCTTTATTCAGGCTGGTGCAGCAGCAGGAGGCAAATAGGTAGGTGAGCCTGCTATAGTGCTCTGGGTTCCCCATAGCTTGTTCATGGAGTGTGAAGGACCAGGAAGTGTCCACGCATACAGATGAGGTATGGAGGTGCTGAAGTCAGGGACTGACAGAGCTTGGGGGTCAGACAGCAGAGGTCGAGATTTCAAGATCATATGTAAATATGGGGGCATGGACTCCAGCAGTGGATTTCCAAAGTAGGTGGGCTGCTGCATCCCGTTAAGTATCTGAAATTTCAGAGAGAAGCCCAGGCTAGCCATCAAACAGTATAGATAGGCAAAGGACTCAGAAGGATTCCAGAAGCAGCCCTTAACAAGCCCCGTTTACTTCCCAGGATCTTAAAGTTCCCTGCCCTCATGCATCCAGACTCCATTCTGAAGAAAAGCTGGGGAAGTAGAAATATGAGAGACTGAACATTTTACCTTCAGGGACTATTTAAAGCATAGCACTGGGTTCCATTTACCCAGCTGGACTAAAATTTAGTGTTATTTATGCTCCTGCTACACAGTGGGTGAGGCTGGGGAAGCAAGATTAGATCAATTACAAAACATAAACACCAATATTTTTGGCATGTACAAGCTTTGTGGAGGAAAATTCACATCTCCACTCCACAAATCCATTCATTCATCCATTCAACATATATGTATGGACAGCCTACTCCTGGGCAGGCAGTTAGCTAGGCTTTCTAGAAAGAATATGTCTGAGGCATGCAGAGCCTACTGAAGGCCTGTGAGCCAATAATTGTAGTGTTGTATGCTAAGTGCTGTGACAGAGGTATGAGCAAAGCACTATGGGAGTGGAGGAAGTTGAATAACTTCCCTGGAAGGGTTTGCATAAGATGTAGATGCAGTAACATCTGAGGTTCGTAACAAAAACCTGGATTCCCCAGATGAAGACATGTGGACACGATGTCTTCAGGGTGAAGAAAGGGTATACGGAAAGGCCTTGATGTCTGAGAGGACAAGGAACATTCTGGGGGCTGCAAGAAGTTCCATGTGGTTGGAACAAGGAGTGCAGGCAGAGGAGTGCAAGAGGAAAGGCTGGAAAGGTAGACACAGGGCTGAAGATGGGTCCTGTGAAAGGTTCTGAAACAGCAATGTGATCCTATTCTTTCCGTAATCCTTAACATTGATTTCTTACTGTATTCCATAAACATGAAGTAGGCAAGAATAGTAGCAAGTGTCCACATTATATTTATTTTAACTGGACTTCATCTTATAAGGAATGGAGACACATTAGGTCTTACAACCTCCTAGGGATGGTCCTTGCCAAAAAGACTGGCCAAGAAAATTCAACAAATATCAACCCCTGAATTATATGTGGAATCTGATTTATAAGACTAAGTCTTTTCTTGGTAGCCGTCCAAAAGACAGCCGTTTACTCCTTAGAATAACACCCTCACTGTAACCACCTCCCCCCTTGCTGTTACCTTGGGCTACCCAAAAGTGTAGTCAAGGACAGAGCTGGTGTGTGGTGGGAAAGAAGAGCACGCATTTCACTCACCTGAACTTTGATTTGGAAATCCGGTGGCTGAAAGAGAAAAAGGAGATGTTACCAAGGGACATACATTTATATTCTTCCACTTAAAAGATGTTCAGCAGTTCCAGAGAAGTTTGATGGCCCTGGGTGACTAGAAAGGGTGCCGGATGGATGTGTGGAGTGACGTGGAATGACTTTGGAGAGAGAGAACCCTACTTGTCAGTATCTCTTGGCATGTTTATGTGTATGAACGTGGATACTGAGGGCTGGCCCAGCTGATGTGTCTACAGATCTAGTATTTTCTAAGCAGAACCAATGGTCCCTGGAGAGGGTGGACACCACATGGCACATAGCATCTGCCCAGCAGGTCCTGTGAAGTCAGGTTAGACTGTGTGTTGGGAATGAGCCATGCAGGAGAGAGAGAGCTCTGCATATGTGAAGGTCTCACCAGCCGGAAGCCACAGGCAGGAATATGCCATCAGACCCCACTGCTGTCCCAGCAGGAGTCCAGCCAATGCTGGGGTAGGAGGGGAAGATAAGCAAAAGAAGCCTGCCAGGAACTGAGAGGCCCCCAGTCTTGGCCCAAGGGCTGCAACTGGGCCTAAAGGAACAGAAACCCAGGATACTGACAGTCATGTGCAGCCTTGCAGATGTGGGGGACTTTCAGGCAAAAGCACAGGACAGGTGTGACTCAAGGGGTCACGGTGAGGGAGGCCCCCTGAAAGGTGGACCCTGCAGGGAGGCCCTGAGGGTACTGAGTTCATGTTGGAGAGTCCAGGGGAGACTAGGAGAAGGAAGGATGGGAGAAGGAAGGGAGGGGGAGAGAAAGAGAGGAGAGGGAAGGAGGAGGAAGTGAGAGAAAGGGAGAGAGAGAGGGAGGGAGGAAGGAAGGAGGTGGGGCAACAAAAGCCCTTGAAACAAAGCAATTGAAGGCAATGTGTCAGAAAAGGCTTTGGTGTTCAGGGAGCGATCCAGGGGGACTGCAGGTGGAGCAGCCATGCTCAGATGGACATGCAAACGGATGGCTGCAGAAGAAGGTGGTAGCAAGATGAAGACAGATGCAGACAGAAAACAGGATCAGGGAGTTTGGGAGGCGGCCACTGCAAACCTGTGTTGTCCCAGCTCAGCACAAAGCAAGCTCTGTCACATCGCAAGAAAACAACCCCTCTCGTTATTTTTTATTAAAAAAAAAATTAAACCAGAAGATGTGACAGGTGGCAAAGCCATCGTGCATGAGATAATTATATCTCCGGGGCACTGAGAATCCTAGCCAAGTGCCTTTACTGCTCTGAACCGTTAGCTAATAACCTTTTCCCACCCCCAAGACTGCCTGCTAGGGCTGGAGTATTTAATCACATGTTAACAAAGCGTGTGGGAGGGGAACCAGGAGCCAAGGGCAGCATTTTTATTTAGAGCCAGAGTTTAATGGGGGAAACAAATGTTTTCCAGCTGCTAATTGGGTGATGGAGAATCGGGGTCCTCTCTCCCCCAGCAGGCCCAGGCTGAGTTTGGGGACCTTCAGGGTCTTTACTAGACTTATTTTGGGCAGTTGATCTCTTTGCTATTAGGCACAAGCCAAAGTGTATGACTGTGGCCTTTAGTCTCATGACTCTGTCTACAGAGTCCGGACTAACCCGTCTCAGAAATGTCTCAATGATCCTCTGGGGGGTGTCCTTCAGTGCAGACCATGTGCTCTTTCCTTTAAGGCTCTCTCAGTCCAAGGGAGTCATAAGTAAAAGTGGGTTCTTAAAACCCAAAATCATATCTCCCAGGAAAATGACTCTAGGACATGAGCACAGAGGGGGATCAGAGCTGAGGTGACTTTTTGAAATGACATCCTAGTCCTAGTTCCAGCATGTTCATGAGCTATGGGCCCTTCCTTGGCATTCTGGCACATTTTGAAGAGGAGGAAATGGAGCAGAACTTTCTTTCCCACTTAGTTACAAGCTCTGATGTATAACCCTTGACACCATGCTTGAAGACTGATTTTTTATTGTTGTTGCTAATCTCAGGGGATTGGAGCATAATTTTAGGCTCACTGGGTCAGAAACTTTCATCCCCTTTCAAATACCACATTGCTTAAACACCCCTCTTAAGAAAGAGGAGGGTATTGTTCCAGTGGCAGGTGTCTAGAGACAAAGGAAAATCCCAACTCTTGGAGAGTTGAGGTTAGAACTCTGTAAAGCCCACGTGTCTTGATTCCTCCATATTTCCTTACATAGGTGGGAGTCAACAGTAGGATCCCACTTCATGAATACAGAAGGACCCCATTGCTCAGCAGCCTCACCTCTTGGGGAGTTACCATTGGCTCAAGGTTTGGAAAGCTGGTCCGTCTCACTGTGTAAGGAAGCTGGGGAATCTATGGCAGCCTGGTGTTATGGCCCCCACACCACACCCTGGGTTGGCTGGTGTGTGGCAAATGCTTCCTCCTACTGGTTTTTAAACCATTTCAGATTCCTCAGCAAAAAGAGGCTCTAGCTTTTCCAAATCCCAATGGAGGATGCACAACTTGCTCAGAAGTCTTCTCGGCTTTTTCTATCATTATTGTCCTAGTGAGGTACAATTCCTACCTTGTGTTTTTAAATGGCTTCTCAAAGAAGAGCTATGAGGTGGACAGTAACTCACACTCAAAACCATCAGAACAATTCCACTAGGTTGGACATGAAATTGCTTCAACCCAAGATACTTTTTCTGCCCAAGCCTCTAAGACAAACCTTCCAGGGAACCATGATTTTCTTTGTTGATACTAAGGTTCAAAATTAGAGACAAGCTCCAAACCCCTTTCCTTTTGCTTAACTACTTACTTCTTGAAGGCCTATTTATATTTCAGCCTTTCTCCCCTTCTTAGAGTAATGAGCACCATATGTTTACTACCTGTGGTATAAAATAGTATCTCCCTGAACTGTTCCAATTTGCCTTTAATGTAAGTCAGATGGCCCCAGGCTGACACACATCTGACTCAACCTCCTTGATGCCATAACCTCAACACCATCCACAGCTGTTATTCCTAGAGGAGTAATGGACCTCTTCATCACAGAGCACTGCTTCAACAACCGGGTGCCGAACTCAGTTGCTCCACATTCTGACCAGATTCTCCTTTTTTATTCATCCTCCTGCTCTTGCTTTGAACCAATCTATTCCCTCACTGGGTCTTCCCCCATCATTCACCCTCTTCCAGGGCTCCTGGGCTAATGCCAGTCTTAACTTCCAGTTCCTGGCTTGGTACTAGCATCAGATCGACGTTGCCCTCAACACATGCCCTGGGACTTGTACTTTGTCTGCCTTGCTACACTGCTATTCTGGTTCACACTTCTGTTTTTAGTGCTTCTGGACTATGCAGGCTGCCAAAAAAAAAAAAAAATCTGTCGAATCATTTCAAGAGGTTGCCTTCACATTTACGATGTCGGGCTCCACTGTGGCTTCAGCACTGCTCAACGATCTTTTAGTGACCTCTTGGTGACTCACTAGCTTGAATCTTCTGTACTGTTCATCAGGTTCCCAGGACACCTAACCCTCACTTTCTATGATGAGATGACAGATAATTTGGTATGTCTCCTATCACTGACTTTCTATATCAGAGTCTATTTCTGATTCTATATTCTTTATAGAACTATAGAGTTTGAGAACTTGGAAGGGATCTTTAGATGTCACCTGGATCTATGGTTTGCAATTTATCAGGTTGTAGAATGTTTTATTCATATGAAATCTTACATGGAAGCCCAAATGTACAAGTGTTGAAAATGGCCCCCAGGAATCCTGGGCCTCCGTTAGGAGTGTCCTGAGCCAACAACCAAATCAACTCCCTCACGTCCTGGAGGGCCAGACCAAGACTCAGAAGTGCTTTGGTTGAGGTCACATGGCTAGTTGGTGGCTGACTGGGACTTGACCCCAGGAATCCTGATGCCAGGTCTCTTTGTCTATCTTCCAGTTAGTCCCAGAGGTAAGGAATGCCTTTTTCCTTTGTAAATCTAGTGTCCCCAACTGTGTCTCTGAAGTCAACATTCTCCTCTACTTAGGCAATGTCTTGCTATAATTACTCATTTCCATCCCAGCATCTTTAGATCCTCCATTTTCACTGGTCACTTCTTTGCTGTGAAAACTTCCCCAGTGTTCACTATAAGGAAAAAACAAAGCCTCACTTGGCCATTGCTGACTCCCTTTCTATGACCTTATTTTCCCTTTACCCTTCCACAGCCTCACTTCTGGAGGGAGTGCCCTATGCTGGCTCCTTCTCACTCCTCTCCTTCACTAAGTCTCCAGCTCCAGCAAATAAGTCCTAGAGAGTATGGCTCCAGAACCCATGACCACTTTCTTGATTTCCATATGTGACTCTAGCCTGAGCCAACATCATCTCACACCTCACTAACAACTATCGAGGCTGCTGAACTGTGTTTCACTGTGTTCTTTGTTGGTCTTTCTTCTACCCATGCTTTCCCTGACATCTAAGTGATCCTTCGAGAATGCAAAAGTAACCCAGTCAATCTCCCTAGCCAGCTCCATGTTCTTGTGGCTTCTCACAGTCTTGTGATAAAGACAAAGATCACCAGGCACCTACCAGGCCATACCCCATGTCTAACCTCCTCTCTCCCTCTCCTCCCAAGTGTCCTGTCCTGGACACACTGGTCTCTCTGGTCTTCCCTCCAAGGGCCTTGAAACACACTGTTGCCTTTGATTGGAACACTCTTCCTTACTCTTCACCTCAATACTTATGTTTACTCTTCATTTCTTAGCTTAAATTTAATTCTTCAAAAAAGTGTTTCCTAACTTGCAAGTCTAACCTGTTATTAACCCTACATTATAGCTACTTTTCTTTCCTAATACTTTGACTTATTTACTTGTTTAATGCCACTTCCACACCAGATTGTAAACTCCAATGAGATGTATCAATATTTTTCTACTGCTATGCCTCACCATCACTTTGCACCAAGCTGCACACACTGTTGAATGAAGGTACAAATAGATAGTTCTCTCTTGAAACTCTTTCTCCTGTGGCCTTCCTGCAATTGCTGCTATCTGTTCTCTTAGCACATCTTCATCTGTTTCACTTACTTGTTTTTATTCTTCTATCAGGCTCCCAAGATTGAGCCCTTGGCCAACCCTCATCCTATAGCCTCATTAATAGTTTTTATATTAATGACCTCAAGGGTGTGGCTCTATCCTTGTTCAGAGCCAAGCTTTGGACCACTGTGTCCTGTTACCTGCATGGCATCTGCAGGTCCCTCAGTTGGACCCTTGCTTCAAATTTTACTTCAGCGTCCTTACTATTTTCTGTCTTCAAACATTGATGTCTCCTTCTTCTTCATCAACTCCCTCTTCCCAACAAAATACCATATTTCAGTTCCTCTTTCTTTCTACCCTCACCCCCTCAGGGATCATCTTCATCTGCCCTTCTCACTACATATAAATTCTCATCCTGACCTCATCTGACTGCACAAGACTTTTACCTCTTAGCTTTAAAAAGGTCAGCCCCTCACTGTCTCCTCCCCATCACACTCAGTCTCAGCCCCCAGCCTCTTCTCATACTGTTTCTTCCACAAGGAATGTTGGCAATCTTATCCCATGGTTGTCTGAGGCAGGGAGTGCGATGGGGCTGGTTAAAGAGATAGGGAAAGACCGTAATTTATTAAGTATATATTATAATCCTAGGACTGGGTCTAGCTATTTTATATGCACAGAGTAGAAGCATAAATGTGGATATTCATAAGGATAACAGGGATCATTTCTGCAGAGCTCTTTCAGCCTGCAGAATATGTCTCAAGGAAAGGACAGATAAACTAGAGGTGCCAGCTTCCCTTTCCAGAGGATAATCATGTTCTCCTTCCAACATATCTCCATGCTCTCCTGATATGTACTCTCAAGTGACTTCCTAAGGCTAGGAACTTCCCTGGTCCCTCTTGATTTGCAACTTGGGCTATTCCCCAAATCTTGAGTTGCAGGGTCCTCCACCATCTTCTCTACACCCTTCCATGGTCTCAAGACCACAGGTTCGCTGGGGTCCATTTGCAAAAAGTTGAGTGCTTGCTTTGTATGGTTCCAAAAGGAGAAGAGGGAAAAGCTTGGACTGCTGCTTAAAAACGTAATTAGCCCCGTATTTTAACAACATTTTGACAATAATTGCTTCCCAATGATGCCGAGAAATCTGTAGTGCAGACTCCCTGGTGCCACTGTCAGAGTGAGTGATGCTGAAAGCCCTGTGTACCCTGGAAATAGAAGTTGCAAGAGGCAGTCTGTTCCTAAGTCTTGTTTTCTCTTCTCATTTCTTGGAGACCATGCTCAAGGCTGGCATGGCTTGTGTTCAGACTCACCTATGGAGCATCTTTTTAAAGGAATGGGGGTTTGCTTGGACTATTGAGTCATTTCAGGGATGAAGGGTGAAATAAGATGCTGTTTCACTGATGGAGCGATTTAGAAACTCATTTTGTTTGGGACTGGTCCTACTCACAGCCTCCTCTATGCCATACATTTCAGTGAGTGGGATGAGCTTAAAGTCCTTACCCCATCAAGCCCACTTTCAAGAGCAGAACCTGAATGCTCCAGGAGGCCTCATGCCCAAGGTCAATGTGAATCCCTGACAGAATAGGACTTTAATCTTTGGACTCTGCTGAGATGCTGGTAATAGAATCAGCAGTTTGCTTATTTTTAGCAGTAAAATTATTTTTCCTCTTTTTTTTTTTTTTTGGTGGGGGAACATTTCCCAGGGACTACTGGTTCCCATTTTTAAGATCAAAGATGGGAGACAGTGATAGTTCATGTGTGAATTGTCCCTCTGTGCACCAGGCCAGTCCTGGGCCAGCCCGTTCCCTGAAGACTGAGGCCTGGGGTCTGACCCAAGGGAATGGAAGCTGTGGGCATCTAGGCTGGATCTGCTTTTGGAGGAGGTGTCTGGCCATGTTCCAATCTAAGCACAGGTGAATTTTTTATTAACTCAAATTTGCACTTCAGGCATCTCTGTTTCCCTTCACTAGGTGGGTAACTAGAGTTGCAGAGCAGGACCAACATGTTGATTATCTCCCAGGGTATTTTCTTACCTGTTCGCTCTTCTTCCAGGTCACATTTACCAAAATGGAAAGGGTGGTTAGCAGGACCCAGGAACCCTCACCTAGGTGCCTCATGTAATGGGGGGTTAGGGGGCTGGGAAGAAACAGACTTCAGAGCCACCACCAACCTCCCCTCACTGTCCCCCTACCCCTGTCCTATATTTCTCTGATGTAATGGACAAGGACTCCAGATCCTGAGTCAGACTCTCCCAGGAGTGCACAATTAGAGACTGGTCTTAATGTTAAGACTCCTGGCCTGCTTAGGAGCCATACTCAACCCAGTGCCTTCTTTTCTCCACAGAAGTCACTGCCTGAGCTTTCTGTTTCTCTGACCTCTGCTGCACCCACGAAGGGCCAGCCCATTGTGACTTCAGGACACAGCATCCCCGCCCTCACCCCTGGAGAAGCCCGAGTGTCTGGGCTCGCCGTGCCTACTCACGCCAGCCTGGCCCCGCAGTTCTCTCCCTCGATGTCACCTCCAGCCACGTTTTCAGTGTTGACAGACTCGGTCTCGCTTGTGGGCATGCTCACTACAAAAAGCAAAAGGATGCAGAACAAGGCATTGAGGGTGGGGAGGAAAAGGGGAGGGAAGAGCATTAGTTTGCAAAACACCTAGTCCCAAGATTGTGGGCTACCTGGGAAGAGGAGAGCCTGAGCAGTATCTGATAGTTGTTGGGGAGTGGGGAGGTAGAGGTGCTGCTGTGAGCAGGTTGGGGCACTGGCACTGCCATGGCCAAGTTTGGGAGTTTCCTTGACTGTCACATCTACAACTTGTCTAGGGTGAGATTAACTAGGTTGGCCTTACTTCCTGAAGACACTGACCATTGAATCCTTTCCTGCCCTCAACTCTGTGACATCAGAAAAACTGCATGAGAGTTTCCATTTGCATCCACTACTAACCATAAAAAGAGGAGATTTCATCAAAATATTTTATTTTGCTTTTACCCCCACCCAATTCTAAGGGGTTTCATCCCCAAACTTAGGGTTCAGCTTGTTTGTAGAAAGGATGTTTTTGTTGTCTCATGAAGTACTAGAAGGGTGTGGAAGAGTGCCCCCTTACTTGTAGTGCATACTGGGTCCTGAGTCGGTTCCATCTAGGACCATACCTGAAATAGGGAGCTTGAAATAAATGGCAATTACCAGAATCGGGTATTAAGATTCAAACTAGCGGGCGCCTGGGTGGCTCAGTGGGTTAAGCCGCTGCCTTCGGCTCAGGTCATGATCTCAGAGTCCTGGGATCGAGTCCCACATCGGGCTCTCTGCTCAGCAGAGAGCCTGCTTCCCTCTCTCTCTCTCTCTGCCTTCCTCTCCATCTACTTGTGATTTCTCTCTGTCAAATAAATAAATAAATAAATAATCTAAAAAAAAAAAAAAAAAAGATTCAAACTAGCACTACAGACACCAGGAATGGGGAGCATAACCATGGAAACCATCAATTAAGTTTAAATGTGACTTGAAGATAGATTGCAGGTAGACTGGGATGTCACTTCTCCTTCTGGCCATCCTGACCGACCTTCTGACCCCAGCAGGCTGACTTGGGATATAAACCATCTAATTCCACTGGTGTCAATCTGTCCAGTCAATCTCCACTCCCTTTCCAAGGCAGCGGTGGGCTGCATTTCCAGAGTGGCAGGAATTTTTTAGCTTGGAACCCAGTCTGGTGGCTTAGAGAAGCCATTATTTTATCATTTTTTATTTCAAATAGAAGTTTCGCTCAAGAGCATTATTCCTCTTCACCCTCTCTTACCCTTTTAATATGACACAACAATGAGTTTTATTTTTGGTAACCCTTGCTCTTCAGAGTGGCCGTTACAGCATTGGTCCTGGTTTCATTCTCCCTGCAGAACAGAACTCCTCATGTGGTGGAGAAAATCACTAATTCGAATCAGCCACAGAATTTGCAATTAGTGAGAGTGTGGCATCGGGTGATGTGGCACCTTGTACAAGTCTCCATGGGGCCACCACAGCCCAGGAAAAGATTCTACTGGTTATATGGATAATATTTTTGGATGGAGATTGTCCAAGGTTCATTTCTTTTGGATGAAGGCAAGATGGGTGGGTGAGAAGAGACTCACTTCAGGAACATTCAAGATACAAACAGAAAGCCCATGACTTAACATATGTTTGATTGTCATGTATGAGAGAACTCTCTACCCTAGGACTCATTTTTAAAAATTTTTATTTTATTTTTATAGTGTTCCAAGATTCATTATTTATGCACCACATCCAGTGCTCCATGCAATGTGTGCCCTCCTTAATACCCACCACCAGGCTCACCTAGGACTCATTTTTAATACAGTTGGGTAAAAAGAAATCTAGATGCCATTTCAAAGAAGGCTGACTCTGGATGAGCCTTTAGATATTACCCAGCTCTAGCTTATTCCCTTCAATTTATAGGACAGGAAAGTGAGGTTTAGGAAAGGAAAAATGCTCAAGTTCACACAGCATGTTTGGGATAGGACTTGGTCATGAATACAAGTGTCATGCTTATCTTGATTGCCCCTCTGTTGACCAGCTCCCTATGCTATACCTTAAGACAAGATGATGTTCTTATAGCCAAATCAGGCTCTAGAAGCATCATAAGAACATGGTAAATAACCAAATGGTGGTGTTGAATTTTACAGCATTTACACACCCTTTGTAGCCTGAGGTCTGAGGGAACTGGTTTTAGCACTGGGAGCTAGGAAGACAGTACCTTCAGAGCTTGCCAGGTTCCTTCCTCCAACTATACTAAGGAAGAAGTCATATAATTGAGAGCCTTCAGTTCTTTCAATTCATCTATCTCTCTTCATCTTTGACCTAAGTTTCCTTTAACTCTTCAGGCATCATTGTTTAAACTTAAAGAACCCTGGCAGTACCTGGGTGGCTCTGTCATTTAAGCATCCAGCTCTTGGTTTTAGCTCAGATCATGATCTCAGTGTTGTGAGATCGAGCCCGGCACTGGGTTCTGTGCTCAGTAGAGAGTCTGTTCGGAATTCTCTCTCTACCTCTGCTCTGCCCCACCCCCCAGTAAACAAATAAACAAATAAATAAATGAAATCTTAAAAAAGAATAAAGTTAAGGAGCTCTGACTTTGTGACACTTTGCTCCCAGAGAGCTCCTTATGTGTTAGTGGAGTGGTACGATGGTGGTGATGCTAGGCTTAGAAATACAACCAAATTAGGCGTGGATAGGCTTGGGCTTTAGGAGGAACCATATCTCCTAAATCGAAGAACTGCCTGAACCAGTACCAAGTTGGCATTTATGGTGGCCTTAATCTTGGCTGTACTAACCAAAGGAAGAGTTCCATCAGGGAATAGTTGCTGCTGATTGTCATGTCTCCTGGCTGTATATATATATATATATATATATATATATATATATATATATATATATGAAGAGATGATAGGGCATTGGCTTTGAGTGGGACAAATTACCATCCCCTTGAATACACACACACACACACACACAATACACATTCATGAACACTGCATCACAAGACATCAAGAAAAATGCCCTCCCATCTAGTCTGGTATGTACCAATGCACATTTACACACATAGAGCACAGGGGAACATTACCATGGGTTTCTGTGGAGTGACTAAACCAAGCAAACTTCCCTTTCTTCTGATCAAGCAAGCCCGCTGGAGTGCCTCCTTTCACAGACAAGATGGTCAGTGTCAAGAACCAGGAACAAGACATCAATAGAGAGCATGCAGTCAGTCACGGGCAAAAGAAAGAAACAAGGAACTCAGCTTTCACATAGAACATCCATTTTCATCTTTGAACATAAACTAAGAAAATTATAAAAAGCAGTAAATCAAAACACATAAGAAAACATAACAAAGTGGAACCAAAATCCCAAATCACATGAATTAATGACACAAAACAAATGATGGACCTTGAGGAGAAGGAGTTACTCCAGCAGAAGTATCAGTCTACATTGGTCTATCTAGTTAGTGGGAGAGGCACCACTCATCCTTGCCTACAGGCTCCTACAGCCTCCAGTAAGGTAACTGTTAAAATCAAACTAGCATTGGTGCTACACCTTCACTTCTACCCAATGGCCAGGTGACTTGACCTCTTCCCCTTTGGTAGTGGATCTACCCCTCCCTCAGCACTTACACTCTGATCGTGCCACTAGCTAATGAAAAACAGCCCATGGATCTATTTGCCCCTTTGTCCACTTCAACTATTCAGTCCCATTCAGTAATGACCCACCAAGGGCTTCAGGTCTACATCATATCCAAACCCTATTATGTATCTGCTTTTAATCAGTTTAAATAGGTAAAGTAGTTGCTCAGTTTCTTGTCTATGGGTAGTCTTTTGAGGAGTTTGGTGTAAAAAAGGAGAAGAATTCTATAAGATTCTTTTGGCTCTGGGGTATAGTTGAAGAAGAGGGTGCTAGGGAGATTGTAAAGACACTGGTTACCACAAATGGAAGAGGGGGAGCTCTGTATTCTGCAAATAGACTTTGAGTTCTGGACGTCAAATGCTTTAACTCATACCAGAGAAAGAGAATTTTCCTGCTCTGTTTGACAAAACTAGCATGAACTTCACCTCTGCCAGGCCTGTACGGAGGGTGCTGGGGGTAAATGGTGAGTGAGGCTTAGTCACAACTTATTAATGAGGTGGGAAATCTGCTACCACTCAGGAAAGCAAGCGTGTGTCCTGGTGGCGAATGGGTAGGTGGCCCCATCAGTCCCAGGAAAGGGCATGAAAGGAAGGTCAGTTCAAGTTTTTAAGTGCTTCTTTATTTTATCCACTTCCCTTGGAACTCTGATCACCTTCAGTGAGCATCCTGAATGCTGTTTGCTAGTGAGAATTCTGAAGACCAGTTCATGAAAAAAAGGATCAGTTTTATTTTTAACCTGGGTAAAGGGTCATGTCCCAACCACACATCTTTAAAATACAAAGCTTGGGATAAGCAGACACTTCTCAAAAATCCCATATGAGAAAAGCACTGAGGGTCAGGAGCTGAAATGAATGGCTTGGTTCCAATTTGCCTTCCAATTTGAGATATGTCTCAACATACAATGATAACCATTGCTGAAGTAGGTATCTCATAGTGAGTGGTCTTTTGTTTGGAGGTATACAGGGGTCAACATGAGGCCACCAGTTATCAAGTTTCTGTCTCTTCACTGTTGTCTGGGGGAACAAGAGCACTGGCCAGTGATGGAAAGCCCAGAACAGCATGACCTGTTATAGAGAAGCCATTATTCAGCTTCTGGCCTTGGCATCAATATTGCCCCATACTGTTTGATTTCAGAAATAACTGCATGATAACTTTGAAAACAATAGAAAGAGCTTGATAAAAAAACATGGTCAGTCAGTGTATGACTGAATTTGACCAGGGCTGGTCTTTTATGTGGGCAAAGTTGGAAGCTACCAGTGTGGAAAGTGATTTGAAGAGCATGTAAATCATCTCCCTTATGAGTGTGCAGTTGTTTTTGCTAGATCTGCTCTTTTGGGCCAAGTCATATATCTGAAGGTATCTTGCTGAATTGAAAATCTCTCACCTGGAGGGAGCAGTACATTAATATATTAGTGCCTATTTGTGATATTTATCCCCAAAATACCTAAGGGAATATAGATTGGTGAAAATGTAGTTTTGTGCTCCTATTTTACTAAGGGATTAGATGGCAGGATCATAGGTGATTCTTTAAGAGATCAATTGCCCTAGGGACTTGCATTCTTTCTTGGAGTCTGAGTGCCCAAACTGTTGGAAACTAAGAATTATAAATGCTGGATACTTATTTGGTGGATGAGCTGGAGACTCTGCCTCTTCCTGTGGCCACTCAGAGATGAACTGCCTGGAAATTAAGGCAGGAAGAGAGCAAAGAACCCAGGTGCCCATGGGGGCCTCTCCTCTAAAGGTACCCCTCTTGATGCTTATGAAGTGAAACTTGATGTGTGCTCATCTGGACACTGTCACAACAATATGCCTTCTATGGACTGAAGTGTGATTCTTGAATGATTTAGGAAGGATATTACTGAGAAAGAATGTTAGAAGGGAAGCCAGTTTTCCAACTGCATTGTTGGCTGGTGCTATGCATCCAATCTGGGTCTCTGGGCTGTCCTGTTCCTTGACTTCTGCTGAGAAGATTTCCAAAGAAAATGAGATTTTCCTGGAAGAGTAATTAACAGCTGCTGTTGCAGGTGGTAGATAACATAAATACATTTTTAGTCATATCACAACTGCTACAATGAGTTGTGATGACGCCATCTCACCAACAACTGACTGTATTTTGAATTAATGTCTTCTCTCCCCAGAATATTTCTCTTGGTGACAACTCTTGCTTGAATGGTGGCTGGTAGATGATTTCTACGTCTCAAGGGAGATGCACAGATCTTGTTTCACAACAACCAATGTCTCCCCTGACCTGCTTGGAGAACAGTTGGGTGGATACTGGGGGGATTTTAATAAGCCATTTCCTACATGGCTGGAAATCATACGAATCATGCTGGGGAAGGAGCACTAGGTCTAAGCCATGGTGAAGACTGGGAGTGCCTGGTACATGTGGGTTTACAAACCTTCTGAAGGGTTTATTTACTAAAATTTAAGAATCCTCCATTAAACACCAGATAGTGCTTTGAAAACATGACTGCACAGATCAGCTAGCCAGCCCTTCCAAAGTTGTGGTCAACTGAGAAGTTCTCTGTAAAACTAATGTCTCCAGTCAGTTCCGTACACAGCTTCTGTACACGTGGTGAATCTGCTCTGGGTTGTCCCAGTGTATCAGCACTCACGTTTGCCATAAAAAAACAGGAGATCTCATTTAGCTATCGTGATGTAATATGTATCCCCAAAGATGGCCATACTCAACCATGTGCATAAAAAATGACTTCAGAAGGGGCTCTGACCAAGATTTGAGAGTAAGAGCAATGTTAGTGTTGATAAAGAGTCACTAAGGTTACTTAGCAACCAATCCATAAAGGAAACAGTAAGCAAAATCTTCTCAGGTATCCCTTCCTTTACTTTCTTTTTCCTTCTCCCTCCTTCCCCTCCTTCCTTCCTCTCCCTAGGCTGGGGGAAGATGCATGGAGAAGCATCTGCACATAAAACATCTGGCCTTGTTTCTTGAGGCTGTCTGTCTCAGATATTTTTATTCATCACAATGACCTAATGATACTAGAGCAAACTCCATGTGAGGGAACGAGGAACAGACCTGGGTGAGATGGAGAAATCTACCTAGTTCTGAAATCTTTGGTCACCCAAATGGCTCTGACACTGTCCCACGGATGGGCCTTTGCCATATTCTGTGGAGACTCTCAGCAGGAATGGCTGGCCTCTCTTGAGATGTGCTAAGAGAAATGCCTGGTCGTCATTCTGGAAGTTAGCTGTCAGCCTCGTTACCCAAGTCAGAGAAGTTATCAACTGTTGTCAATCTTTCTTTTAATTTTATTTTATTAAAAAATTTTTTTTAAAAAAGATTTTATTTATTTTTTGCCAGAGAGAGAGAGAGCAAGCGAGCACAGGCAGGCAAAGTGGCAGCAGAGGCAGAGGAAGAAGCAGGATCCACGCCGAGCAAGGAGTCCAATCAGCGGGACTCGATCCCAGGATGCTGGGATCATGACCTGAGCTGAAGGCAGCTGCTTAATGAACTGAGCCACCCAGGCATCACTGTTGTCAGTCTTTTATCTCCTTTCATTGGGAGATGGTTGGCACATCAGGGCCAGACATCCTAGGTGTGGTGGGAATGTTGAAGCCCAAGGAACTGAGGGGAATTTTTATTCAACCTGAACTTCCCCAGTGCTGTGGAGACCCATATGGAGCCAATGGGCCGAATCCTGGGTCTGCAGATTGCCAGGCTGCCATTTGTTCAGGCTTCCACGTGCTCTTGGATGAACTGAACAATTTATTTTGCCATTTAATTGGCAACTGCCCATTTTATTATCTTTTTTGTATATGAATTATATAATTAGTATTCATTTTCTCAAAGTACTAATCGAGTTATGACTAACATGCAAAAGGATTACTAATTCCCCCCAGCCCCCGACTCTAATCTGGACTCAAAAACTCCCTGTAATCTGGCTCCATGCTATGTGTGATGGCTGGGAGTGCCCCTCAGAAATTCATGTCAAGTCCTAGCCCCAGTACCTCAGAGTATAGCTGTATTTGGAGAAAGGGTCTTTAAAGAAGTAATTAAATGAAAATGAGATAATGAGGGCAGGTTCTAAAGCAATTTGCTGGTATGCTGATCAGAAGAAGATGCGGACACACATACAGAGAAGACAATGTGAAGACACAGAGAAAAGACGACCATCTACAAGCCACGGAGAGAAACTCGGAGCTGGTCCCTCCCTCATGACTCTCAGAAGGAACCAAGCCTGGTGACACCTTGCTCTTGGACTTCTGGCTTCCCAAACTATGAGACAATAACTTTCTGTTGTTTAAGGTACCTAGTCCATGTGGGATGCTTTGTTAAAGCAGCCCTGGCTGACTAAGACACTTCTGATTCATCCTTATTTCCTGTTACTCCCTGCAGAAATTCTCCACCCAAGTTGGGCTGCCCTCCTCTTTGTCCCTGGAATGTGCCATCTTTATTTGAAACTCTGGGC
Source organism: Mustela nivalis (assembly GCF_964662115.1). NCBI lineage: Eukaryota > Metazoa > Chordata > Mammalia > Carnivora > Mustelidae > Mustela > Mustela nivalis. The sequence continues at coordinate 110,142,980 of NC_139026.1, read as the reverse complement.
TTTTGTAGCTATGATGTTATGTATTGTACCTTGTCCACCTCCCCTTCATGTATTCCAGGGGTCAAGGAACAATAGCCCTTGGGCCAAATCCAAACTGCTACTTGTTTTGTAAAAAAAATTTTGCTGGAATGCAACCAAGCCCTTCGCTTCTGTTTTGTCCATGGCTACTTTCACACCATAGTAGCTGAGTTGAGTGATTGCAACGGAGGCTCTGTGTAGCCGCAAAGCTGAAAATAACAACCAACTGACCCTTCAGAGAAGAAGTGTGCTGACTCCTGCACTAGTCAAATTTCATCCATTCCTGGAGGCCTAGTTCTCATCTGTGGAGCATTTCAGGCCCACCCACTGCCATAGGATCCCCTCTTCTGAGCTCTTGGAACATTGGGATCCGTGAGGGTTTAAAATTCGAATGTGGATTTAAGTTTTAGTTCCAACCTCTCCTAGCCATGAAACGGGTGGGTTATTTAACCTTCCTCAGGTTTCCTTCTATGTAAAAAGTGGTTAATGATACTATCTAGCTCATGAGGTTCTAGTAAAGATTAAGTGAAATAATATTTATAAAAACTTTGTATGTGGTAAGTGATACAAGAATTTGCTAATATTACCAACTAATTTTAATCTGCTTTTCTTATAGTTTTCTGTAAGAGCATTAGATTATCTCCCTAATGAAATTATCATTTTCTTAAGTCCAGAGTCTTTATATTAGAATTCTCTGGACTTCCTTTCAGATCCTAGTGATATGAGATTTGGAACTATAATAACAATACTTTCTATCTTTAGGGAATTTTAAGGACACTCTTACATGCTGGACAACCTGAGGGTTCATCCTTCAGAGGTGTCCCCCATCCCTTTCTGCTATGCCCTGTACTCCAGGAGATTGACATTTGTAAACTACATCAACAACTTCTACGCTAGGGCTTCACGCTGTGTTGACCAATGGGAAGTGCTGGCAGGACGTCTATGAGGCCCAAGGAAAGTGAATCAGGGGTATTTACTTCCCTGGCACTGTCTGCAGGGCCGGTACACATTGGCTGCCTCTTGCTGTTGAAGACCATAGGCCTGATCACGTGGCCCTTTCTGCATGACCACCCTCTCTGATTTCTGGAAACTGCTTCTTCACTTTGTCCCTTCAGGTCCTTCCAGCAGGCCCACAGGTGCTATCCAGAGGGTTCTGCATTATCCCTTGTTGACTTCCTGAAAACTTCCTGCCTCTTTTAGTAACCTCTCTTTCAATCATCTGCTTTATATTTTATGTCAGATAATATGACACATGTATCCCCCCTGTCAAGTGAAAGGGTAGTCTCCACGAGTGGAACTTAGTTGCCCCCAGAGTGAAAGCTTGTAAATGGCACGAATGGCTGGCCTTGCTCCAGGACTTTCCTGGCTACATCAGGCAACTTCTGGAATAATTTTGCTCAAATACAGAAGAACTAGTTGATAAGAATTAGTCATGTAAGATGTTTCAGCAGGCACAGCTTTAGCCCCGTGGCAGAACAGAACTGGACATTCTGGTTGTGGTTATGGCCCCAGGACACTCTCTTGAGAGAAACTATGCTATGTTTCATTTCATTTCATTTTCTCTTGCCAAATAAACAGAAAACCAAACCAAACCAAACCAACCAACCAACCAAACAAAAAACCCACAAGCCCCAAAACCCAACAATTTAGAAAGTTATTTCTTACTACTTTTCTACAGTTTGATACATCAAACACATGGCCAAATACAGTCTCAGGCTGACAGGTGAAGGAGCCTTTATATGCCTTTATCCAGCTCAGAGTCTTAGGAATCCCCCTACTACTGTGAGTCTAGGAAATGCTAAAGATGATCCTTTCCTTGGCCTTGCCATGAAATAGGTCCAGACCCTGTACAAATCACATGATGATTGGGGGTCTCATCTTCCTCATCTCTTACATTAATAAATTAAATCAAGTGATGGGAAAGAAAGGGAAAGAAAGAGAGGGAGAAGGAGAAGGAGAGGAGAAAAGTAAACCGTAGAAAAGGAGAGAGTGGTGAGAAGCTTAAAGCAAAATGGAGCCCAGCCATGGTGGCCTGTCTGGGTTGAAAGGTCACAGTGAATGTTGCCACAGCCTCCAGAGCCTTCTCAGAAGCTTCCTGCCAGCCCGGGCCCAGCAAGGCTTCCTCCACATAAGCAATTAAAACCTGGTTGATGTTAAGCCATCAGAAAGTAAATATAAAACAGGATTAAATATTAAGAAGCTAAACAAAGTGGCCTTATTAAAAAGGTACAATATAAGTACGATGTGCCATCATAATAATTATTATTACTGCTATAAACTGGGAGGAGGCATAAATGCCTGCCCTTGATCTGCAGCCATAATCCAAAGAAGAAAACCAGGGTCGTTGTACTCTCAGCAGGCCATAAACATCCAGTGTTCCCAAGCAGAAAATTTCTGTCCACAATTGTGGCGCCACTGAGTCGGCCCATCAGAATGGGTAGGGGGAGGTGGCCGGTGGCTGGAGGAGGCAGGGGAAGGAAGTTCAGCCTCGTAAGACAAATCCAAACTTTGGCTTTTGGCCCTCCTTCCTCCCCCACCCTGCTGCACCTTCCCAGGGACGGCGGGGCAGCGTGGAACATTCTCAGACCCTTGGGACGATGGGGGAAACAGGACATCCCATCACACAAGAGAGCCAGGACATCCCACAGGCAAACAGAGCTCAGCCCAGCCACTGGGGTTGAAACGGAATCTTCTGGACATGGATGATGGTGGCCTTTCTGTGTAGGATACCTTTGGAAGCTCAGTTCTTTCTTTTTTTTTTTTAAAGATTTGATTTATTTGTCAGAGAGAGCGAGCGAGAGCGAGCACAGGCAGACAGAGTGGAAGGCAGAGTCAGACGGAGAAGCAGGCTCCCTGAGGAGCAAGGAGCCCGATGTGGGACTCGATCCCAGGACGCTGGGATCATGACCTGAGCCGAAGGCAGCTGCTTAACCAACTGAGCCACCCAGGCATCCCGGAAGCTCATTTCTTTTAGGGCGCAAACTGATTTTAGGCTGAAAGAAGGACATTATTCTAGTTCCCAAAGCCTGGTTTAGCAGTAACTGGTCGCCCATGTGGTATGATATAACAGGAATGGAAAGCGACTTGCATCCTCCATCCCTCTTCAACCCAGTCCAGGGATGTCTACCGGTCATTCCTTCATTTAGGGTCTTTTGACCTCAGAGGGCAAATACTCTTGGATGTGTAATAGTAGTATCAGCCATTCCTATCTTAATACTAAGAGTACTGAATAATTGTTTTTGGATTACTTGCTGTATAACGGCTCTTCCTCCATGCACTTTATATACGCTGATTCAAGCCTCAACCATCCTACAAGGGATTGTATGTCCCCATTATGTGTTCCATATTATAGATCAGGAAGTCGAGGCTTAGAGAATTAAGTCACTTATTCAAAGCAAGCAGCTAATAAGATCCAGCCTTTGAACTATGGTATGCTATGCTAAGTTTCCCCTCTTAGCCATTATGTATATTGCATGAATTTATAAAGTACTTTCCTAGTCATAAGAGGACTAGAGAGCCCTGCGGATGTGCCTGGATCACTGAGAGGAGAAGAGAAGCAGAAAATACAGGTGGAGGTTCTGGGGGAGAAATCACTTATTTCATAATTCTGCCTAGGGCCTCCCTGCCAGCTCTTCCATGCTAAGAGGGGGAGGCAGGACGCAGAGCAGCATGGTTAGAAGCCTGGGCTCTGGAGCCCAGTGGCCTGAGTCTGTCTCTGGTCTCTGCCACTTGGAGCTCTGTGACATTGGACGTGGGACTTCACTCCTTTGTGGTTCAGTTTCTGCACTGCAAAGGGAGATCTGTGTAATATCTGCATTGTACAGTTAGAAGGGGTGGCTTTCATTTTGCAGATGGGAATATTAAGGTCCAGAGAAGGTCAGTAATGTGCCCAGGGTCACAAGGCTAGTTGGCAGTAGAGAGACAGTCCTCTTTCCACCATGCAGTGCTGCCGCCTTTCTCACTTGCCATTCACATGCACCATGGAGAGGATCAAAGTTCACGCTGGCACATCACAGCTGAGCTCTCCCCTTGTCTGGAGTTCAGAAGTTTCACTGCTGGTGAGTTTTGTACTTGGCACCCTGTTCTCTGCTGTTTACAAAGACTGTAGAGAGCTCACAATTCACTCTCATGTTTTCTTCTCCCTCAGGCTCTGTCTTCCCTTCTCTGCTTTCTGCTACTCGAGGCAATTTTGACCCAGGTCTGATTTCTTGCAAGGAGCCCTCCAGGGGCCCAGCAGAATCTCAAAAGTTGCGGGTACCCACAGAGCAGGATCTGCCTTGAGTGAGGAGCACTCTCTCTATGGAAGGGTCTTAGCCTTGCCTTCCCCTCCATTGCGCAAGTAAACAGTTGCCTTAAATTAAGAGGCTGCTTCCATTCGCAGCATTTATGTAAAGTGAGTCACTTTAGCTCCTAACTGCATGGTGTCTCGTCAGCCCTGTCATTTAATCGGTGAGTTTATGGGCAGCTGTCAGAATACCAATCAGCTCGCCCCCTTCTGTGGCAAGTCCTTTCCTTTAATTAATCTTCCCGTTCTTCCTGCGGGGGGCTTGCACTTGTTACTTTCCTCCTTCTTGCTGGGGTGACGATGCATTCTGGGGTCCGTCTTGCTACTTTAATGGCCCACATCTGTCATGGAGAGGTCCCTCTGCAGTGTCACTTCACACGATCCTAGAGCCCCACCCAGGGCAAAGACCCAGTCAGATCCTGTTAGACTGGGATTCGGAGCTAAGGATCCTGTTCAGGCGGGGGTGGGGGGCGGGCAGCAGACAGAGGTGGATTTCTGGGACAGAGATCTTATAGGATGGTGAAGGGTGGTATGCCATGTTCTAGGCACAAACTTGGAAAGGTTTAATCTAGATAAGGTAGGTTAAGAGGTCTCATCATGGGGCGCCTGGGTGGCTCAGTCAGTTAAGCAACAGCCTTCAGCTTGGGTCATGATCCCAGAGTCCTGGGATGGAGCCCCGCATCCGGCTGCTCTGCGGGGAGTCAGTTTTTCCCTCTGCCCCCTCCTCCTGCTTATGGTTCTCTCTTTCTCTCTCTCTAGCTTGCTATCTCCCAAATAAATAAAATCTTTTTTTTTTTTTTTTTAAATAAAGAGGCCTCATCACCCTCCTCAAATATTTGGAGTGTTTGCTTACAGGGGCAAAATACTGCCTGCTTAGAGTAGTTCTACAAGGAAAAGTTATCAAGAAATAGCTGGAGGGGTGAAGAGTTTGCCCTAACATAAGAAATGTGTCTGAAATGGCCTGGCTGCCTTGGCAGTCTAGAAGTAGTCATTATTAGGGGTTTTCAAGCCTTTGCTGGGGGTTTGAGAGGGGCTTCCTAAGGTTTCTTTTGCGGAGGAAACACAACTGAGCTTTACAACAACGGTGCTCGGACTGACGCATCCCCATGTTGTGGCCTGTTTATGGGGGGTTGGGCGGGGCCCAGACAGAAGGGGTTCCTGGAGCCCTTACCCAATTCTCTCTTTTGCTGGGACAGCCTTCCCTCGGCATGTTTCCCAGTGTCACAACACTGTGTTGCACAACAGAGGACCCTCAGCCTGACTCCTGAGGCCCCTGTGATTTGGTTTTGCTCCCCCACCCGAAGCCCCATTCCGCCTCCAGCCAACAGATGCTCGGGGCCAGGCATTCAGCTCTCCTCTCCACCTCTGCTGTGGGCAAGCTTGGTTTGATGCCACTGTTTGAGGCTGGCCAGTCACCACGCACCCACCTACATCTGTGTCCCTGTTCCTCCTCCATGGGCTCAAGACCCTCTTTACCTTCAAGTCCTAATGCCTTCCTGAAGCCTTCCTGAATCCCACGGAATCACAGCCTTCTTCCCCCGCAAATAGACACTGTTTGTAGCAGGTAGTTCAGTGTTCTTAGTTCTTTCTCTGCTCGCTAGAAGGAGTGCAGCTCTGTTTGGTGTCACTCTCAGGAAATGATGCCATTTTAATTCTCACAACCACCCAGGGAGACAGCCAGGGAAGGCATCTTCCTTCATGATTTCTAGGTGAGGAGACTGAGGCTGTGCAGGCCCAGAACTGGGGTGAGGAGACAGGTTTGGTCAGTTGTCAGCTTGCTGCTGCTCCCCCGGCCAGTGGTGCCTTTGTCTATCTGGCTCATGCATGGAAGGAAGAGCCGTACCTCACTGACTCACCCGCTCTTTTCTGCTTTACATTCCTGTCCTTTTCTTTCCTCCGCAGCCCTCAGAAGGCCAGGCCCCTTCTGTGGCATGATGCTGGTTTCCCTGGGAAACCAGATGGGAAGTGCGCAGGGCCGGGAGCAGGACTCCATTTGGGCCGGAGGTGGGAAGCCCACCTGCAAGCGGTCACTCGCTGTTCTTCCACGATGCTCAGAGTGTGGACGGGCATCTCTGGGTTGGGGTCAAGGTCGCCACTGCTTCCTTCCTTCCGTTTCATCAGGGCGGGGACTGGAACACGCACAGTCAGCCACCCATTAAAGTTTCCTTTCTCTCTCTTGGGCTATACTGGAGAAGGGCCAAGACTAGCTGCTGCGGGGTAGGGTGCTCACGCCAACAGCAGCAAGGTGACCCTGAACCAGGCAGAGGAGGAGAATCAACCCTGAGCCAACTGTGCAAGGAGAGCTGGGGGGTGGTAATGCCGGACAATGTTGCTTTATTATTCTAGTCCATAGCCTCTCCCTCTAGACTCTTCCCCTCCAAATTTAATCTGAATCAAAGGTATTATTCACCCTTCATCCCTCCTCCCTCTTTTCCCTAATCTTAGAACTCTTCTGTAATTTCTCAGGAGAGCTGGGCTTGCTGGAGAGGCTGATTGTTCTTCCTTTAGAAGAGAGAAAGTGTTTTTGAAACCTAGAGAACTGGGACAACTGTCTTCAACAAGCAAAAGGCCTGGAGGCGCGGGTTGGAAGTGGGAATGCTAATGCTCCGGTAAATGGTTTTAGATGGGAGGCAAGACCTTGGGTTCACCTGGGACTCATTCTATGAGGCTTCGTGCTGTGGGCTCAGTGGCCCAGGAAACCTAGAAAGAAGGACACAGAAGTTCTGGTTTTCAGATGGAGTCTCCATCACGGTAGGTGGGGTAAGGAACAGGCTTTTCAAGTAAGGAAGGGCAGGGCTGCGTGTGTGGCCTGCATAATCAACAGGTGTTGGTAGGTTTGTACAGTGGGGACACGAGGACCTCAGGCAGACTCATGCAACTCTATTGGGTTTTGTCACTTGCGTTGTGAGAGTGCACCTGATCTGATGGTTAGCTGCAAAGGAGTGAAGATAGGGTATTTGCCCTATTTGGGGAAAGCAGAAAGGAGACAGTAACCCATTTTTTATTCTAACAAGACTGTAGGGGAGTGAGCCTCCTTACAGATCAGAGGTACCAAGCACAGAGGTCAGGCTGCATAAGGGTGGGGAAAAGAGAGACGCAGGCAGAGACATGTTGCAGAAACCGAATGTGCCAGAGCCAGAAGCCCCGCATTCCAGGGTCCTCCTTAGCCCTGACTCAGTGTCTGGGGAGGACACATAGTCTGAAGAGCTCTGTGCTTCACTCATTGGTTAGTGGGAGGACCAATGAGAAGAGGTGGGCAAGGATGTCTGAAGCACGCTCCTAAAGGCCAGAGGGAGAGCAGAGAGAGAGAAGCAATTAGTGTGAGGAATTAGCTGAGGGAGGATAATTAACAGTGCCGTTGGGAGGGGTTGTCGCACCCCTGACACCTCAGACCAGTGTGTGGAAAGGAAACAGCCGCAGGTGTCAGCTCAGGAGAAGGAATAATTTTTATAAAACTAGAGGTGCACAAAGAGGGATGGGGTTTTCCTCCCACAGAGTGTTCGAGAAAGTGGGGTGAGGCTCTGTCTTGTATAGATGCTATACATGAGTTTCACTGGGACAGAGACGGGGACACCAGGGGCACGGGAATGAGCTTCTGCGACACTTTCCAGTGCTGAAATTCTACTGTTCGATGCTTTCAAGGCAAGACAGTTATCAGGATATTGGTCCTGGGCACACAGCAGGAGAGTGTGGGCCATGGAGTAGCTGCTGGATGCCGGAGGGAGGCTTCTGTCTTGGAGCCGCTGCTGCCCAACCAAGAGGGAGGGAGCCAGGGTCTGCAATATGAGGACATTCTCTCCCCAGCCCAGCCAGCCATCACTTCTGGAATATAGGACTCAAAGAAAAAGACAGCGCCAGAGGGATCTTTAAGGAATCAGAATGCTCAAGGATTTATAGAAAACTGGAGATGGAGTATTACTTTTGTATCCTAGGAAACTGAGACCCAGAGGAGGAAGAGGTCCCAGAGCTATTCGTATGAGAGCTGAGGCTAAGAACAAGGTCTCCTCACTGCTTCCCATGGTCTTCCTGCCCCTAGATTTCCCCTTCCTATCACTAGGTATTTTAGGGGCTACCTTGTTCTTTGTGCTTGATCTTTCTTGCTGACAAAAGAGAAAGAGGCTTGCCATTAGAGTCAGACAGCCCCGGGCATGACCCCTGGCTAAGCCTCCTGTTGGCTGCCTGGTCTTGGGCAAATTATCTGAACCTCATCTTTTTCATCTGAAAAGAGAGATAATATTACCAATCTCAGAGGCTTAAGTGAGGATTAAAGATACTACGAGCTAAAGGATGTGCTTGAGAAGTGGTAGCTGTTGTTCATAATTTTCAGTAATAATACTCTGTGTGTAGCATGCCTGGATGCCGTATATATTTCTTAGGGAATGGAAAAGCAAAATGCAGGCTAAACAGAAGAATCTCAAGATCACTTGTTTTGCATCTAAAAGGTCACCTGGAGTCTGAACACTTATTAGTGATGACATATGTACTCCCAGGGCCAAACCCTAAGGCCGGCTGCAGTTAATGGCTCTCCCTTTGGGGCCATCAACCCCCATCCCCCAACCCCAGCGTCTTCATCACTGTTATCAGTCCTTTCATGAAATATTCATAAGGTTCCTACTGTGTGCTAACCAGTGACTCCTCCATGCCTTGGGCCCTGCCCTGGAAATGCTTATAGCTCTTGAGAAGAGAAGACAATCTATAAAAATCTTTACCCACAATTCATTGTGAAAAACTAAGCACAACTGGAAAGAAGATAGCTGCATTTACCTCCTTTTTGTGCTCCTTTAATTCTTTTTTTAAACCCTATGTGAAACCCAGAACCTGCCAGAGACTGTGTTCTGGTCTCCTAACTTGCTGTCTGCCATGCCAGGAAAGGTTATTTGCGACCACAGCTTGGGCACCATGGTGGCCCTTTTAGTCTTACTCTGGATGTCTCAGTTGGGTCAAAATGAAGTCACAGTGTCCTGGGCCCTTTTAGAGTGGCCCTGGCTACAGATCTCTGTAGTTTATTTGGAAAGAATTTTTGCTTCTATGAACCAGTGACACTAGTAACAGGCTATGGAGCCCCAGTTCCAGTTTGGTTTTAAGTAGATTTTGGTCTAAACATATTTTTTAATATGCAACAATTGGGTTAGTCTAATGACAAATGTCATCCCCTTCCATTGCCAGAGCAACATGCCATTTCCGTTAGGAGCAATGCTTCCTGGCCAGACAGGCATGGAAAATAATTCTGGGTCATCAACAATTCCCTTCAGTTTCACTGATCTGATTAAACTTAGAAACGGAAAGGGGAATTTACAAATTAGATGCTGTTCTCTATTTATTACCAAAATGGTTGCTTTCCACTACATCCAGGAGATACAGTTGAGATCTCATTAAGTCTCAGCTTGTGATAACATTTACTCCATAAATCTCCATCGCATCCAGTGAATGAAACGAGCATTATGCCAAAGACCACATAATGGATGAAATCAAACCTCTGCCCCCTTGGAAGAGAGTTGACCTTTTCAAGCCTTAAACATATTCAGCTTTCCTATCCTAAAGAAGCAGTTAAGCATTTATTCTTGGTACTCTCTTAACCATTTCTTGACTACCAGCTAGCCGGCCTCGTGGAGAGAGAAATAGAATAAGGATATTTCTGATACTTCTTTGCATGGATTTGAAGAATAAAGGGGAGAAGAAGTGAGAGCCTGAAGAAAAACCCTATGGAATGATCCCATCCTCTCGCAGAAGTTAGAAAGAAATGTTGGCAGACAAGAAATGGAAGACAAAGCAGTAATTTGTATGTCTCATTCATTATATATCCTCTGCTGTATCAGATCTGGCTCTTCCTGGCTTTAGCTCTGACACAGTGACAGGGCAGACCCCAGTCATCTGCTCTTAATGGCAGAGCACCAGACATTCAGGCCAACCCCACTTTTCTCCCCCCATCCCCACCCCCTTTCTAATGGAGATTCATTGACTTTGTGCTAGTAGTGCTGAGAATACAAAATTCTCGCCCTCACAAGGTACGCCACCCAGGAGATGGTAGAAAATGGACAAATAAATAAACGTGCTATATCGTGCAGGCCTGGAGTAGGTGTGCTGGGCATGAGGAGTGGGGAGGGTTACAGGAGGGGAGAAAGGTGGGAATGGGGACAACGCAGTTCCAAAGACAGATGGTGGAGATGGACTTTCCAGGTAGGGAGGGCAGAAAGCATGCAGATACCAGGAGGGTCTTTGGAAGAACAGGCTGGCTTTCAGGGGTTGGGGAGTCCTGCAGGAGACCCAGTGCGAATTCTGGGAGTCTGGGAACTGCAGGTTTCTAGAATTGACTGAGGTATGATGGTCTGGAAAGATCTAGATTTGGTTCAGATTCCTAGGACTAAAGCAAATGTATGTCACCTTAGAACTATAGAAACAAAACAGAGATCTGGAAGGGGTGTCTGGCCCCAGGGCTGTCTGGCCCCAAACCTTGTTTTACCAATGAGGAGACTGAGAACGACTGCCAGTTGGTACTGAGTGGGGCCCAGAAGCTTGGGTGGCCTGTTTTTTTTCCAGGCTCCTCTGGGCCACTGCAACACATGGGACTGTCCCCACCCAAAACTATTATCCTTTTAGGAGAGAAAGGGGAGGGCCATTCATCTCACATTGTGTGTACCCTCAACTCTCCCTTAATTGGGGACCGCATAGATTAATGTGATCATGAGGACCATTCATCTCACATTGTGTGTACCCTCAACTCTCCCTTGATTGGGGACTGCATAGATTAATGCGATCATGGAAGTTATAAGTGATGAAAAATGATCATATACCATCTGAGAGGCTCAAGAAGAAGTTCTATAATTTTTACTAAGGCTTGGGATCTTCCTGGTGAAAACCAAGGCCCTTTGCCTGGTTGTTGGCAAATGACCATTGCAACTTTCATAGTCCCTGCGGAATGGCAGAGCAGGCTGCAGGTCAAGGGGCCTAGGACCCTCTACCATTTGCTTTACTTTTCAGGTGATAGGGGCAATCTTTTTCTCTGCCTCTGCTGGGCACGGCAACATCACACCAACCTTCAAGTCGTATCAGCTTACCAAAGCAAGTAATAATAAATATAACGAGACTTCGATTCTGAGTATTTCTGACAAGAAAGGGGTCCTCAATTTTTTTCTTGCTCATGTGTATGGGGTGTGTGTGTGTGTGTGTGTGTATGTATGTCTGTATCTATATGTCTGTGTTGCTATTTTCAGAGAATTTTGTTAACATAATAACTGGCCTGATATGAGATACCATTATCATATCTCATGAGTCATTGAAATGAGATATAACGGTTGGACAGGCTGATTTGAAGCTTGGAATTGGTAAGGTAAACAAAGGTTTTTCCCCTTAAAGCCAGCCTGTCAAGCATATAATTAAGGCTTTCCACCTCATCAGTAAGTCATTGAGAACAGATCTATTATGTCACACCCAACCAAAGCACAGACAAGTTTCAGGGCCGTTGTAATAATTCTTTAACAGCTTTGAGCCCGTGTTTATATTTTCTCTTGACCTCTAATCTTGGACTGTTTGTGTTCCCGAGTATGAGCTGCTGTGAAGTCCTGTGCATGGGTTAGGTTATGCAAAACCAGCTTTATGTTGGCAAATGATTTTTAGAGCATGATTTAGGGAGCATCAAAGACATTTTTTTTTGTCTAGACATTTAAAAAATATCTTCATACCCATATCTTTTTGTAAAAAATAAAAATAAGGCAAATTAACACCAAAGAAACTTGTCAAAATTCAAATGTGTATTTTTGGAAAGGACAAACTTTAACTTACTTTCATCAAAGTTCTGTCTTAGTGAATCACCCTTGCAGATCTTTGCTGGGGGTAGTTTTGGTCAGTCTGGTGAACTAATATGAATTAAGTCTCTGTTGCCAGGAGTATGTATTTGTATGAATCTAAATAAATGGCTAAATCTTTCTTTCTCTTCCTTTTTTTTTTTTTTTCCTTCCTAAGCCCTCTGGAGATATCACCTGGAATAGGATATTCGACTCTCTCTCTGGTCTTCCTCGGTGACCTTTGCAGAGACCATTCATTCATGAGCTATATTTTGGGAATCAGGTCTTCTGGGCAAACACAGTTTTCTTGCTCAACTTCCCCTTTGAGGAGGGTTGGTGCTGAGTGTCATGGTTCCTGTGGGTCCTGCTGGAGGATTCAAACTGGGGGTAGGAGGAGGAAAGTTTGGACTTTCCAGTGAAGTCCAAGTTTAGGATTGAAATCAGGTGCTTGGAAATGAACAACACTGCTTGTTCTATTCTGGGAGGCCTTTGCCCAGTTCCCACTATGTTACCCTTGAGCACATTCTGTGGTCTGCCCTGGGAGTGTTGAAACCTGCATGCATCTTTGAAAGTAAGTTTGTGAACACCACGAGTGGGGAGGAAATCTGCCCTTTGCTGTCTTCAGAAAACAAGCCAGTCTTAGAGGATATAGGGCCCTATAGAAATAATCTAGATGCTTCTTTTAGCCCCCAGGACACTTAATAGGTATGTAAGGCGTGACAGGACGCTGTGTAGTTCTGCCCAGAGGCTAGGGGAGAGAGACTCCGTGACTGGGGATGCCCCTTTAGGATTCTGTAATTTTCTGATTGTGCTAGAGCCATCCACTTGACTTGAGAAGGAATCCAGGGTCTAGTGTAGGGACACAGAAAGGTCACTGCAATGGACTGAATGTTTGTGTTGCCCCATATCTGTATGTTGAAACTCTAATCCCAGTGTGATGGTATTGGAGGTGGGCCTTTGGGAAGTCATTAGATCATGAGTAGAGAGCCTTTAAGATGGGGATTAGTGGCCTCAAAAGAAGGGGTCAGGGAGATGTCTTGTGCTCTTTTTACCACATGAGGACACAGCAAGAAGATAGCCCTTTATAAACTGGAAGAGGACCCTCCAAGAACTTGACCATGCTGGCACTCTGATCTTGGACTTCTAACCTCCAGAACTATGAGAAATAAATGTCTCTTGTTGAAGCCAGGCAGTCTATAGGAATTTGTTCTAGCAGACCAGATGGAGGCAGGAATAATACTTAACTGGCCCAGTCTTCCTTGTTCCAGCTTTCCCTTTCCCTACTGCCTGCAGCCCAGCCTAGCGCTGACATGTTGCCTTCTGGCTTTAAGAGTTCCATCCATCTTCCCAAGGGACCACCTTTCTACTGAGCAGCTCCCTTAGGGTGATTCTCTGTTGACCAGGCTCCAGTCCCGTCCCACTAACCACAAGGCTTAAATGCAAAGTGATCACAATGATTAATAGTCCGGCACTTACAGCAGGTACTATAGTTATTTAAGAGGACGAAATCTTTCCTATTATATGGGAGCATAAATCTCTTCTGGAAACACTGTAGTTATCACCAGAGGCATGTGCATTTCCATTTGATGAAGTAATCCAGAAGGATGGAGCTATCAAAGTCCTATGTTTGGGGTTGTAACTCAACTTTTTTTTTTTTTCATAAGCCACTTAATCATAAGGGCAGGGATTATATGGGGGTAGAGTCACTTGAATTCTACATATGGCACCTGTCAGGGGAAAGGCACTGTTTGTTGGTGTGTTTAGTCATGGATAGAAACAGGACTGGAAAGCAGGGCCAAGGGCTGACAGAGCTCCCAGACAAGACAAACCAGCTCCCAGGGGGGAGTCCTTCAGGGGACAGGTCACTGCTGTAACCCCTCCACCATCCCTGGGTCTGGAAAAGCACAGGGAATATTTTCCAAAGGCTTCTTGGTCGGCCAGCCCCCAGGACTCGCCTAGTGGATGCAGGTGACTGGTGGAAAGCCATCTTTGAAAACCATTCTCCTTCTTTGATCCTCATTTCAGCCATATTGACCCCTGAAATGACTGATCTCCCTGCTTCCAGCTTCTCCCTAACCTCCAACCATTGGTTCCCATCAAGGTCGGAATGGCCTTTCCACAGTGACCTCTGCTTAAGTCTCTTGGGTGATTCTTCTTTATTCACAAGATAAGGTCTATATCTGAAGCTTTCTGGGACCAGAGCTGTCTACCTTCTTGGCTCAGTCTTTGGTTTCTCCCCATGCACCCTAAAGTAACATTTTTTTCCTTCCTCCTCCTCCTCCTGCCTCCAGTTATTGCCTCTATCCTTGATATATATGGCTCCCTCAGCTTACAATGCCCTTCTTTACCCTTTTGGCCTCCTGAACTGTCCCCAGTCTTTGGGAGGGCACAGCCTCTGCCCTGTGTTCACCCAACCCCAGTTGTTCTTCCCCCTTCCCGCCCCTCTACCCCAGCACTTAGCTAGGCTAGGTTTTCTAGCCCCCAGAAGCTAGTTGGAGCTAAGAACTAGGATGGGAGCCATGCCCACACTCCTATGTCTGGTCATCACACTCCCTCTCCTTTCCCTCTGCTGCTGGCCTGATGTAGAGGACCCATGGAGGCTTCTGAGGCCCAGAGGCTGGTAGAACTGTGAGCAAGAAGACCTGGTTCCCAAAGTCTGTATGGCGACGAACTTCCCCTCCTACCAACACCAAACCCACACTGAACCTTGGAACGAGAAGTAACCCTTCACTGTGTCAGGCGCCAGACTCTATTTGGAGGTTGCTTATAACAATGATTAGCCCACCCTGACTGACACTGCACCTGTTCAGAATCATTCCCTGGGTAGAAAGCCCCATCCATCCCCTTCCAAACACCACTCCTTTGCCTCCATTATTTCTTTATTACCTTGTCCATTCCTTCAACTCATTGCTATGGCCTACTTGTCCATCTGTCTCCTTTACTAGGCTGTAAGTCCCCTTAAGACCCTGCCTATGTTTTTTCGTCTTGATATTCTGAATGGCAGAGGTCATTTTAGAGGTCTCCTCCAAACTCTTCTGCTACTGTAAGGCCAGCAATCTCAGTGTCTGTCCCCCTTGCACTGGCCTCCCATGCCACGTGCCCTGAAGATGGAAATGTAGTCCGTGTCTGATCTCCCTCCATCACCAGATGATAATTTTCTACCACAGCAAGAAATGACAGAGGCAGGAGTTGTCACTCCTTCTCCTTCACTACCAGCCGTCTGACAGGTAATATATCTTGATGTGACATGGGATTTTTAATCTCCCAGTGCTTATGTGGAAGTAAGGGAGGGGTGGGTGTTGGGAGCCAAGGGCAACTGTACTGTGGGTTGCTCTGTTTGGGGGCCGAGCACTGATTTTTGGAGGAAATGGATCAAAGGGAAATTTAGGGTGATTCATCTCCCCTTTGATCCTTTTGCTGAGTTACTTCCAGCTCCCAGGGGCTGTTTGCAAAGCCCCAAATTAAAATAAAATCAGGGCACCTACCCTGGGCGAGCCTGAGTGGGCAGATCCATTGGTCAAAGGATTTTGTGGCTTCAGGTAGGTGAAAAGACTTCTTCGAAAACACCACATATGAACTCCTCACTGTGAGGCTGTCCCTGGCCAGAGATTATTCTTCTGGGCCCCCACCATGCCAAGGTTCCTGGGATTGTTGAAGGCTTGGAAGGGATGGCCCTGCAGCCCTGCACAATCCTGCATCATCATAGGAAAACCATATCACAGCCTTCATGGGGTTTGCCAAGAAAGGAGAGTGGATGGTCAGTGAGTTAGAACACCCTGTTCCTGTACCATTTTGGTGGCATTCTCTTTTAATCAAGTCCAAAATGGTCCCTGAACTGAAAGAAACTCTGATAGGTCATATAATTCATGTTTTCTTTTAAGCAAGACTGTCTTTTAAACCATTCCAAATGGTTTTCTTTCTTTTTTTTTTAAAGATAAAACATATTTTATTTTAAGTAGGTTCAATGCCCAGCATGGGCTTGAACCTCATGACCCTTAGATCAAGAGTTATGTGCTCTACCGACTGAGCCAGATGGGTACGACTCACCCCATGAGATGGATAGTTTTTTATCTCAGTTAACTTATTTGTTTTTGTTTTTGTTATTGATTTTTGCTTGAACAAGATAATGTCACCACTTCATGTTTCAAATGTAGTTCTTATAAAAATAAAGCTAATCTTTTCTCTTTCTTTAAAAATCAAACTCATGCCCCTTTTTGTTAACATTTAAGATCAGTTTTCCCTGCCACTGTTTTCCCTCTACGGCCCTCCCCCTCCTTTTCTCTGCCCATCTTGCTTTGCCCATTAGACCGAAGGTGTTCAGTGCTACTGATTTGCTACAGAGCAAAGCCTACTCTGGCCTCCCAGGAGGGTTAGCTGGCCCTCTTCTAGGTCCTTTCTGGTTGGAGGAAGAGGACAGCCCTCATATCACTGAGGGGAGGGACTATGGTATAAGGAGTATATAGGAGTATAAAGGAGCATAGTGGCATAGATCCAGTCAGCAGAACTGGGATCAAGGCCTACTTAGGTGAGGTTGGGCATTGCACAAACTATGTGACATGAACAAGTGAATTTCTCCAAGCCTCAGTTTTCCCATCGATAAAATGAGGATGGTAGTATCGACATAAGATTATTGTGGGGAGGGTTAAGTGAGATAATCTACGTTTTTCCTATCTTGCATGCAAGGAAAAGACATGTCTCCTATCATGCCCTTTCCCTTGTCTTGCCTCTATCAGGAGAATCCATGAAGGCCTAGTACGTGTCCACTATCCAATCTCAGAACCCAAAAGCACAAGCTGCAGAACAATGATTCCCCCTCAGGAAGTCTCCCCCTTGCTCTATTGACCACCCAGCTTTCTCTTTCAGTGGGTCTAGAATTCTAGCTCCTTCCAGCTGTTCTTCTAGGCCCACTTCCTCAGCCCCTGACTCACTTCTACCTACATTGTCAATGATGGTACAATTTCCAAGGGCCTATTGTGAGTATGGCTGAGACTAGACAAAGGGTATTTGGCCAAGTAAGTAGAGACATAAAACCTTAATATTCTTGATCCACAGAGCTGGGTTTGATTCAATTCAGTTCAGTATTTTTTGGAGGGGGGATGTCTCTTAAATATGAATCACTGTCCTGGATGCTAAGTGGGACAGTGAGTAAGAAGTTGGGAAAGCATAGTGTTTGCCTCCTGAAGGCTTTCTGTACGACGAGAGGGCTGGGCCATCTGTGTTGACACCAGTGAGGCGGGGCAGAGGTCAAGAGTATCTGGCACTGGCTGTCGTGAGACGGAGAGTCTAGGAGGACTGAGGCAGGGTCGGGACAGGTGAGGAGGAGAATGTATGCCAGGCAGAGATGCATGGAAGTCCAGAAGTGAGGAAGTAGCAGGCCTATCTGAAAAACAAGAGTAGTCTGGTTTTGCTGAAGGGGAGTAGGGAGTGATATATTAAAGCTATTGGCTGGGATAGATCTGAGGTGCTGAGAATACAGGGGGAAGAGGCTTGGGCTTTATTCTGAAGCTGTGGAGAGTCATTGAGAGCTTCTGAGCAGGAGTCAGCTCTAGAAATATGAATTCTGCTCTACCAAGCAGGGTGTGTGGTAGTTTCCCAGGTGGTTACTACCTTGGGGAAGAGGGGCGGTAAGAAGGGAAGGGAGAGGGCCAGGGGATTTCGGTGGGGTAGGGGGACCACTAATAAGGTCTGGTGGCTGACTGAATGGAGGAAGGATCACAGAAGAAGAGGAGGGAGGAGAAAGAGGGAGGAAGACGTCCTAGCCCAGTAGCTGGTCGCTGGGAGGGTGGCGAAGCTGCTGATACAGAAGAGGGTTCAGAAGACACTAGTTCGGGCTGAGACCCTGCCTGGAAGGCAGAGGGTGCTGTCCCTCAGGCGCTGGAGAAGAAGGGGGTCTTCCAAGCTCTGGGGCCGCACCGAGGACTCCTGGTCTCGCTCAGTTCTTCAAGAGCTAACAGGCTCTTTGCTCTGCCCCTGTGGGGCACATGGTTGGCCAGTGCTCCCAGGAAAACAGCTCACACTTGTGAGCCATGGCAGGAGCGGTCTGGTGGCTCGGTGGGTGATCCTTTGTCTCTGGGAAACCTCAGCGTTGCCTAGCAAGTGCCTGGCTGTGTGCTTGCTGCCATGGGCGTTTAGGCAGTAAAGTCTAAACCAAAACAAAGGCAGGTGTCTAAAAATGTGTCAGAAGCTGTTTTTTGGCATGTTTCTCAACTGGTATTGACTCTATTCCTTACCATAAATGTAACCATTTGTTTTCTGGAGCTATTTGCCTGTAACTGTGTTGGGGCATGAGCCTGCCTCATTCTCCTTCCTGTGGCATCCCCACAGAGTCCTGGGCTCTGCAATGGTGCAGCCAGCTTCCGTCTGTCTTAAGAAGGTGCTATGAACTGGGAGTCTCCCTGAGTGAGTGGGGGGTGGGGTGTTGGAAAGGCTGCACAGGGGCCTCCTGAGCGGGAACAGGGCCCTTACTAACTTATGACATCACAGACCAGTCAGGCACCCTTACGCTGACCTAAGGCTGTATGGGCAGGCCGTCAAATACTGTTAAAATGCTATGTAGCTTTTTCTTCCCCATTCCTCCAGGAGCCTACAGCCGCCATTCACTGAGAAGGCTTTCATGGTCTCCCAACAGGTCCAGGTCAACAAGCTTTACCCCCAAACTGGTTTTGCTTTAAGAACTCTATGGCTGATCCACGAGATCGGCACACCTGACTTGTCCCTGCATAGTTGGTGCCACCCCTCCAGAAGCTCTCCACAGCTCCCCAGGCTGGGGAGGACACACTTCAGGGCCAGAGTCTGCTCCAAAGGCAGATGTGCTACCTTTGGGAAGGCCCACCTGGGCCTCTGTGATGACATGATCCCCCACGTGAGGTACTGCATACAATCCTGGGTCCAGAAGCCCCACCCAGGGGTACTGATTAATACAAGAGCCAGAAGAATCCTTGAATGAGTCTCACAGTGGAGCCCCAGTGTATAGTGGTTCTTACTAGTGGCCAGTGTCTTTAGGGAACAGCCCTCCATCATTTCTCAAGAGCATTCCACACCTTCCCATGATATGGCAATCTTCCTACTTTGCCACTGTCCTTGCTTATGGGGGTTCTGTGACCTTCTGCCTGGTTTCAAATGGCATTTGGCAAGACTGGAGAGTGATTCGGAGCTAGTAGGGAACACTTGGAGGGGGAGTCATCAGTGATGCCAAAAGACAGTCACTCTGAGGGGACAGAATGGGGAAGCTACTCAAGTCTGGTGATGGTCTGAGCTTCTCTGCTCAGGGCAGGAAAGAGCATGCTTGACCCAAGCCTGCTTATGCAGAGGCACTCACAAATTCTCTTAAGTCCCTTGGCTTCTACGCACACTAATATTTCCGAGGCTTGGGGCTTTGTCAGGAAGGAGGGGCAGAAGGTGAATTAAGGGCGGCTGGCTGAGGACCTCACAGTGTGGCCTAGCAGGCATGCAAAAAGGGGAAGAAACCTCAAGGGCCATGGGAGCCCCTAGGGAGGGTTAGGAAGGATTTTTACCCAGAACTGTCTGACAAGGCTTCTGTGAGAAGCACCACAGTGTGGTAGATTGAATCTCATATGGATAATCAGGGGACCTGGGTCCGAGTCCTGCCCTTGCTAATAATCCACTCAAGTGGATTATTGTTCCTGTGTTGGATTCTGGTTTCCGCACCTTATCTCTAAGGCCACATTCTGACACTTAAGTTTTAGGGTCCCAATTAGGACCAGTGGGAGTTAACACAGGGGGACAAGAGATCTCTGGGGTCTGCATGGAGTTTGCTTTCACTGAGAGGCATGCGGTCAGGTCCTCTAACACATGGTAACTAAAGGGAGCAATCTGAGAAGGGAATCAAGGAAAAGATAGTTGTTAGCGTTTCTTCTCATGAATGTAGAGCCAGATCCTTGGTGGGATTCTGTCACAGAAATCCAGATGCCTGGCAACCCCTGACCACAAGTCAAGTCCAGGGTAAATGCTGATTTCACTGATGAAAATGTAAAACTAAAAGAAAGGATGAAATAATGATACACATGCCCTTGACACATATATAATGTAAATTTATAAACACGTATATAAAGCAGATTACTGCTCTCAAGCCACACGGGTCCCTTTTGTGGGCAACCTGCAGATCTCATAAGCCCTCAAATTTCCGTATTTCAATAATCCACTACCCTAGACTCTGCGGGGCACAGAGCTGTCACGCGGCTTCGTCAGCTAATGATGATTGCCAAAGTGGCTCCCCTGTCACATAACTGAACACCATGGCGTAAATATTTAATCCTGCTTATCTATGTGGAAATTCAATGTTTTGGTCCTACCGTCTGTCTGTCTTTTATAGTCTCATCCACATAAATGTCTGTCTTAGACTGCAAGCATTAGAGGTCTGGGAGTGCATTTAAATTGTCTTAATGGCACGATAGAGACACTCCCATATGGATAGATATTTAATACGTGCAGTTTTTTGATCCTGAGGAGGAAAAAGAGAGAAGAAATTTCTGAATTTCTCTCTTTCTCTATGGCTTCTCTCTCTCTAATGACTGGCCTTCTGTCCTATTTGACATTGAAGCTGCAAAATGGGCCCAGCCCTTGGAGCAACGTGTCTCTCCTGATGACAGCGGGTTCTGTGTCCGTGATAGTTTTGTAAGTGGTGCCTTCACAAGGGAGCCTTGTTGCCACTTGGAGGTGGAGGGGTGAGGGGAAGGGTTCCACATTACCCCAATCTTTACCCAGGAGGAGTGGAGCTTGGAGGCCAAGACCCATGCGTCTGCCTGCTTTGGAGGTATCAAAAATGCAAAGTGCACAAGCATGACTTTTGCTTGCTACTATTCTTTTTGGCACCCAAATAGCTCTTGAGTGTCATTTTCTCCTTTTCCCAAGGCTGTCTGAAGCCAATCGCAGAGGCAATGGCTAGTACTGAAATGACTCAAGATGGAGAGAGAATGCAAGGCTGGCTTGTAGACACAGGCAGGCTGGATTGTGTGAATTTCCTCCTCTCCTCTTTCCTTAGATGGCTCACAGCTAGACCACGCGTGTCACAACAACAGGAGGTCTGCAAACAATGCCTGATACCATCCTGTGAAATATCTAGACCAAAGAAACTCATGAAAGAAGACTCTCATTTGCCCTCCACTTTGAACCTCACCATTTCACCCAGTGGAGTCCTCCACATTGCTAAGCTCAATGACCAGCTTTTAGTACTCACCCAGCTTGGCCTCAGGGTAGCGCAGACCCTCCCCCTCTTTTCCTCCTGTCTGTCTGACCATACCCTTTTAGGTCTCTCTTTTGGTTCTTCTTCACCACTCTTGTCTCCAAACATC
This sequence comes from Mustela nivalis, assembly GCF_964662115.1. Lineage (NCBI taxonomy): Eukaryota > Metazoa > Chordata > Mammalia > Carnivora > Mustelidae > Mustela > Mustela nivalis. The sequence continues at coordinate 110,121,585 of NC_139026.1, read as the reverse complement.
ACTGGGACTCAGGTTCTTAGGCTGCATCTCACTTCTGTCTACACCATGCCCTACTATCACAGCTGGGTGAATATTGACTCTGCAAGTTATAATTCTGCCTCAGGCTTTTCCCCAGACTCAGATTTATCCCAGTTGCACACTCAACATCTCCACTTGGAAGTCCAATGGACATTTCAAACCTAAAGGTCCAAGACGGTTTTCCGGATACTCCTGCCCTGACATCTTTTCCTGTCATCATCTTCCCTAAATCAATAAATGATGATTCAGCTTTTACTACTGCTGAGGACAATTGCCTTGGGATTTCCTTGAATTCTCTGTCTCTCACATCCCATATCTGATATGCCAGCAAATGAGACCATTCTGGAGCGTGGTCCACCATGTCGTGTTACCAGCATAAGGCAGCACCATCTCCCGGGGCAGTGGCCTATTTGGCTCCCTGCGTCACCCTTGTTCACTTCCATTTCATTCTGCACGTGGCAGCTGGGGGGATCCTGTCAAATGTATATAGGCCGTGTCTCTTCTCAGCTTGAAACCACCAGGAGCTTCTTTGCTCACCTCTAGTAAAAGTCCAAATTCTTACAATGATTTTCATGATCTCCTCTTGGTTAACCTTAAACCTCATCTCCTACCACTGTCCCTGTTATTCACTCCTCCCTGGTCATATTAGCCTCCCTTCTGTTTCTATGTCCACCATCCTCCTGCCTTGATGCCTTTCCATGGGCTAGTCCCTCTGCCCAGAATGCTCTTTTCCCAAATATCTATGTTTCATTTCCTTATTGCCTTCAAGTCTTTATTCAAATGCTACCTCCACAGTGAGGTATTTACTGGCCACACCTCAACACTTCTGTCTTCATAGTACTTGTCATTTTGTCACTCTCTGACATACTATTTAATTTATTGTCCATCTCCCCAGTAGAATATAATTTCCACGAGGGCAAGGAAGTTTGACTATTTTGTTCATTGCTATATCCCCAGTGCCTAAAACAATAACTGGCACAGAGTTGTCCTTAGTTGATTGATGGTTGGAGGGAGGGAAGAAAGAACGAACTAGAATATATTTTTGCGTATAATTTTACAGGCCACATTGTTTGTTCTGATAACTTAGAGAAATGCTTCCCTACTATGCCCTTTTACTCCGTTGTCTTCCCAACCCCTGTTCCTTCAACTTCCTCAGTGATTTTGTAGGTTTGCCTAGAAAAAAATGAGTCTTTGGATCCCCTCTTGATAAGCCCAGATACTACAGAATGTGCCATTGAACTTCCCTTGTGCTGGAGCCAACTCTGGGTCACCGGTGTGTCTAGTAAGGGCTGATGGGGATTCTGCCTGGAAGTTGCCAGAACCATCGATGAAGAGTGATAATACCCTTTTCCCCTTAAAAGACTACTTAATTTTGGAACTGCAAAGAACTGGCAAATATATTAAACTGTAATCTTTTAGCAATTTCAAAGGCCAAGATATTACTTTGAGACACACATGTAATTTGTAGCAGCACTTTTCCTCTTGTATTTGTTTTAAAGGGCAAATTATGAAGTTCTGAAGAAGAGAATATAGTTCTGAAGCCATAGACTTGCCTTTCCTGCAGATCTGTTAGGTTGCCAATTCCTTAATAATTTAATCACATCAACTCTGCTTGTAATTGTAATTCTCCAATAGACAGTCCTTTGGACGTGTTTTCTGGCTCCATTCCCAAGTTTCTCACATTCACTTCACTGCAAGTGTTATTTTTTTTTACTCTTTATATCTTGCTTTTTTGGATACTTATTTCCTTGCCCCATCCCCTAGAACTGTTCTACCATCAACTCCACAACTAAAGGAGCTAGGCTCCCATTCCATCCTTCCAGGACAGACTGATTGAGGATAAGAAGCAAACTCAAAAGTGTCCTCCAGCCATGTGGTGAGAGACAGAAGAGCCATTGGAGCCTGATTTCTTCCGTATTTGGACTTATGAAAATGAGGCAGAGACCCTGTCCATTGGAGTATGCAGTTCAGTATGCTCTTCCCAAAGCTTAGCCAGCAGTGTGGACAAATGGGCCTTGTCAATGTGGTCTGCTCTAGCAGCAGACAATACTCCATGCTGGAAACTCCCTGGAATTTATTCACTTAATGGGCAAGGCAAGGAAGCAACATACTTCTCCTTGGAAGCTCTGGCTTTAACCAGAGAACAGAATAACTATACGTCTCTGTGGATGGCAATTAATTGGTAGGGCATACTGCACATTTTAATAACACAGTAAGAAGCATGCTCATCACCATTAATCATGAGTTAGGGTCTTTACGCTGACTTAAGGTGAAGAGAGGAGCCAAGATGTCAATTCCTGTGCCTTAGAGGTAAGCTTCTGTTACTCACAGGCCAATTTATTTATTCACCATACCATTCAGTCCACAAACGAATCAACTACTCCACAGTACCATCAACAGTATAATACAAGCTGCCAGGCATTTTTCCAGAAAGACCCTCAATGGCATCATTGTTCACTGTTACAATCCATCAAAGGTGTTGTCTTCCAACTTGCAAAACTACTTAGTAGAACGTAAAGGTCTCCTTAGGTTATTAAATTATGTTGTTATGAGTCCCTTGTTGTTTGTGTGTTTTAATTGTGTATTTGTACCTTGAGCAGAATTATCAGAAAGGGAACAGTTGATAGATGTATTAAATCAGTCTTTGAAATGAGGGAGCAGAGATTTTGTTCTCTATTCACATCTTTGACTGTCTTCTTCCATCTTCCCTCCACATGCTCCTTCTCCCAGATTCCCAATTAGAACTCAGTTACTAATGAGCAGAAACACACAGAACCCAACTGGGGAGTTTGAACACAATGGACATAATGCCTGCCAATAAGGACAAGAAACTAAACTTATGAGTTTATATATGTGTGTTAGAATATATGTCTATACACATTCCTACACAACAGGACATTAATACTCTAATGGGAAGACCATAATCTGCCTCCTGCCCAAAAAGATGAGCCTGGAGGAGGATGTCTGATTAAAAAAAAAAAAAAAGAATCCAAGAATCCACCTTAGCAAAACCTCAACCGTCTTTTAGAATCTTTCTAAAAGGAATATGAAGCTTTATAGATCAACAGCAATTATGTCACATCTGCGACGAATTTCTTTGAGTAGAGATGATTGTCATCAATGCATCCAATATTGCTCCAGCAAGACAAACTGTAAGGACAAGTTGGTCGTAGATAGTCTTGCTGTTCTGGCCCCTGTCTCCTCCCTCTCCCGGAACCTAACCCAAGACAGAAAGACTGCTCACTGTTTCGGGGCTTTTCTTCATCCATGCCTTCATCCTCATTCTCGGGGTCAATATCCTCTGCCTGGGTGATCCAGTCCAGGTAGCCCTTCAGGTCCTCTTCTAGCTGCTGCTTCTCTCGAAGCTTCTGGAAATCTCCTCGAGCTTTGGCCTTCTCTCTCTCTTTGGAAAACTCTCTGGGGAGTGAGAGCAGAGGGGCAGGGCAGCATACAAGAAGGAGCAAGGCCAGGTGGGCGGGATGGAGAGATGGAGATAAGAGAAAACAAAGGGATTAATTTCTTCACACCAAGAGACCCGCCCACCTGCCCCAGCTCTCCACAGACAGCCTTCTCTCCTCATCCCAGGCTTTGTCTCTATTCTCACATAAACAGAAAGTCACCAAAGCAGACATTCCTGATGCAGGCCAACAGAGTACAAAGGGATGGATGAAGTCCATTTCCCTCATTCTTGGATCACAGTCATGGCTTTTGCCTTTTAATAACAACTATTCTCCCGTGACCCGGAAACCCCTTTCAAACGGTCACTAAAAACCTTCCATGACAGTTAGGGACTGTGCCCTTTTATTCCTGCTGGAACTGGGTGGCCACTGGAAAACCTCAAAGTATGTCTGGGTGACAAAGGCGTTAAGGGCTGGTGGCATGCTGAAGCCCACTCACCCGCACTGGCTCCCAGGAGCCTAACACACATGGCTCTTTGCTGTTCTAGCTTCACTGATGTCTCCTTGTGGCTCGAAATTGGCCATGGTGGGAATAGTTACACCCTGAAAATTGGCAAATGCTATAAACGAGGGCTCCCCCCACCCCAAAAGCCAATTGGTAGATATTTACCACTGATTTAAGGCCCAGGAGGTTTCGCCACCTCAACCTCTCTTCTCATTTCTAGAGTTTGTTTTGCCACTTTTAACATGCCTGGAAGGATTTCTAATCTAGAGAAAGTTCTTCCCCACAAGGAGACAAATGAGGACTCTAAACACAAGAAAATGTCCTGGGGGCTGCCCTTTTATTTAAAAAAGAAATCTAATCAGGCTGGTAAAATACATAAAAGCAAGATGATATAAAAGTTAAATGATGCATTCAGTTTAAAACAATAATGGGTAGAAATTGCAATTGGATTGGGATTTGCTGGGAGAAGGGCCTATTGAAAAATTTCTGACAGAATGGTATTTCTTTCCTATTTTCTGATTCTGTCATGATTTTCTTTCTGACTTCAAATTCACTTTCTGAGCAAGGAAGGGGCTGGCAGCAGAATGTATTGATCAAGAAGGCTAGTTCTCAACTCTCAAAGCAAGTCTGTGTCTTTTCTTCCAAAATAGGTATATTAGGAACATTTTGGTTTTTGATATTCACTCTATGGGAAATGGGCCCTCAGTGGTGTATTCACACATGTGTGTGAATATATGTGTGTATGTGAGAATGTAACATGCACTGGGCATCTTGGTTAATTCACAGAGACAGAATTCCTCCTTCTTTCACCAGTACAGGCCTAGTTCAGGGCAGGAGGCTGTAGAAAACCACCTTGAAGGAATTTCTTGAAAGGCGCCTTGGAAGGAAGTACGCAGCAACAAGCCAGAGGTAGACGAAAGCTCCTGAATCCATTCAGTCATTTAGGGATGGCTCTACCACCACCTCCATTTAGTATTTGCATTTTGCTTGTGTTGCTTAGGAGAGCACAGATTTTTAGTCTTCACCATTTTCATGGATAAAAAGGGGTTAGAACTGGGAGTGGTCTAGGGAATTTTTTAATTGGGAGATGTGGGGACTCTCAAACTAATGAGTTTTCTTCAACTGCTGTCTTAATGATGCTCTGTTTTGGATGGAATTCTCTTCTTAAATTTGATTGAATCCAATTCTAATTGGATTGAACTTGCTCTTTCTCCGGCTTCCTGCCAACTGGCAGGTACCTTCATTTCCTTCCCAGGGAGTTTAATGTCAGGGAAAAGGCCAGATTGACAGCTCAGAATGAAGATGGAAGCTTTGCCTCACTTTGTTCCTTCCCTCCTTTTGCTCTTGGGGACCAGCATGGATAGATCCCCTACATCTGGTCATACCACCTGGGCTGTAGACTTGCTCTCTGGAGACAGTCACTTTATACAGCAGTTGCTTCCCCATGCAAATTGACTCCAACAATTGTGCTTCCAAGACTTTCTCTGGACTTTCTGCCCACACACATTTGCATTCTCTATTTCTTTTCTGTGGAATGGGTTTGGGGTTGTAAGGGGACTGAATAATAGAAGGTTCACTTTAGCTCTTTTGGAATATTTCACTGAGGGTTAAGTTCTAGTTACAAAACAATGACCCATCCTTCTTCTGGAGTCAGGAGAATAGGGCTGGGATCAAACTGGAGTTGGAGCAATTGACCCAGTCCTGTGTTACAGCATCTCCCCCATGGAATGAAAGCTCATCATCCATACCCTAAGACTCTGGGGAGCTAAAATAAACATCTGTAAGGAGAAAAGAAAATGAGTTTGTATTTGGGGTGTGAGGGGAGTAGAGATAGGGTCAGATCTGAAGCCTTACTGGCTCTCACTGGCTCCAGTGGAATAAGGGGCATAATTTGGCTTGTGGCTGGATGGAAGGTGAGCCAAGATTTCTTTTTCCAGACTCTACTCAGTAAGGGATTTTCTGGGTGGTGGTATCTGATTCTCATTATCTTCTCGCCTGGATGCCAGCCATATGCCTGCTCTGGGGACTGAGCTAATGAAGACATGAAGCCCCAGCCTGACAGGCTGTGCTGGGCCCAGGGACCAGAGCTGGCTAGACAATCAGTCACAGCCATGGGATTTGTCATAAAGCAGGAGCACAGCTCTTGCCAGCAATGGCCAACATGAAAAATGAGGGGTGGAATGGAGAGCTGGGGACCAGTCTCACTAATGTAAAGCATGTAGAAAACCCAATCAATACAGAACGCTGGGGCTCTGGGCCCTCTGATGATCAACAGTCGATTCTTATTATTCATAGGTTCTGTATTTGCAAATTTGCATACTCACTAAAGTGTATTTGTAACTCCCAGATCGATGTATGTGTACCTTTGTGGTCCTATGCAGACATGCAAAAAACTGGAGTCACATTCACAGCTGAAGTTAAACACGGCAACACTCTGCCTTCTTGTTTCAGTTCTCATACTGTAAACAGTGTACTTTTTATGATCTCTTTAGTGCCATGTTTGTCACATCTCTGTGCTTTCTGTTGGTGGCTTTTCTGTTAAATAATAGTCCCCAAGCACAGTGCTGCAGTGCTGTCTAGAGTTCCTAAGTGCGAGAAGGTTGTGATGTGCCTTAGGGAAAAAAGTACATGTGTCAGATAAACTCTGTTCAGGCATCAGTTAGAGTGCTGTTGGCCATGAGCTCATGTTAATGAATCAACAATATATATTAAATAAGATGCCTTTAAACAGAAACACACATAAGGTTGTGTATTGGTTGGTTGACACAAATGTTGTGACTAGAGGCTTACAGAATCCTCGCATTTCTCCTGTATTTCTCCCAAGAGTCCAAGAGTAATGGCTTAGTATTCATTAATTCAGTGTTCATAGTGACCTCATAGACTATAACTACACAGATAATGAATGTGACTATAGACTTTCTGTACACCCACAAAGAATGCATGTCCCGGCCTTTCTCTTGGATCCCTCTGGTCCCAGACATTGTGTCTTAACTACAGCACCATGGTCCAGTTATGCTTTCAGGTTGCAACATGCTTCATCCCCAAGCCCCCTGTTGTTTTGGGAAGAGAGACAAGCCCATCTCCTGGGAGGAAAGAAGACAGGAGAAGGAAGACTATCCACCTAAGAGATCCTGAGTTCCTTGTCTACTGAAGGCACATGTCTGATGTCCTTGGTTTGTAATCACTTAAAATAAAAAGTGACCAGATTCCAGAGTCTGGGTACTTTTACCTGACATAGCTTAAGTGAAATTTCGAGAATCTCATTGTCACCGCTCTAATTTTAGTAGGCTGGAGACTGAGATTTTTGGAGAGAAAAGCAAATATAATCCAATTCTTGTCTGTGCTAATACCAGTCCTGTGGTTTGTGAGGATCAATAGATAATGAACATGAAACCACTTTGAAAAAAAACAAGCAGAGAAAGTCAATTATCATATGGTTTCACTTACTTATGGAGCATAAGGAATAACATGGAGGACATTAGGAGAAGGAAAGAAAAAGTTAATTGGGGGGAAATCGGAGGGGGAGACAAATCATGAGAGACTCTGGACTCAGAGAAACAAACAGGGTTTTGGAAGGGAGGGTGGTGGGGCGTTGGGTGAACCTGGAGGTAGGTATTAAGGAGGGCACGTTTCGCATGGAGCACTGGGTGTGATGCATAAACAATGAATCTTGGAACATTGAAGGAATAAAATTAAATTTAAAAATCCATGTGATATATATGATTTACATTGGCTCTATCTGGCCTCGTGAGAAAGATGTTCTGAATATGTGAATGTTCCAGATAAAGGGTGCCTAACTGTCTGGTGACCAAACTCTTAGAATGTTTATGTTTTTCTTTATAGAGTGTCCTCTTTCCTTCATAAGTAGAACACTCTAAGCATAGTTTAACCTTTCCTTGGTGACTGAAGGACATAATTTATGAGGCTGTGTTACTGTGTTGGACTGTAAAATAGTATTGTCCTTAATTGATGGGTATGGGGTCTCAGGCCTCTCCAGTTCCAAAATGCTCCAAGGCTTTAGTTCTACTAAGCTGGTGTAGAGGGGTGTCTGTTCTCTCTCAAGGACTATTAACATTTGCAGGGATGCCAGCCCCTATGTTAAACAACCATGCCCTGCTGCAGCCTCCAGAGTGGGGGCTCTAGTGCTTTCTCTTGGGACTCTTTCTGTTCCTGGGGGCTGTTTCCAACAGCTGTCTCAAGGATTGCTTCCACCTTCCTCCCCACTCCTGTTGATCCTCCTCATTGCACTTATTGCTCTTCACCTCCCCACTTCTTGACTCAGATTTAGGAACATGGGCTTAGCCAGTTAAAAGGGTTTGGGGATTGTATCACATGGAGGTTAAGGATAGAGGCTGTGGATTCACATTGCTTGGATTTAATCCTGGATCCTCCATTTTCACCTGTAAGGATTGAAGCGGTTTCCTCATCTGTACCTCTGTTTTCTTCTCTAGAGAATGGAGCTATAAATAGCACCGAGCTCATCAGACTGTTGTGGGCCTCGAATGAGTTATCCACCAAAAGCTCCATGCACTGAGATTGCCATGGAGGCTGTTACTGTTAATGCTATCATTGGGACAGTGAATTTCATGGAGCTCTGAGACTGTTTTGGATGCTTTTGGAAGGTTGGTTTAATCAAGTCTGACTGATGAATAAGCAATGTTGTTGCATTTTTATGATGACTTTTATGATATTGTTCTGACTGATTAAGATGCTGACCCAAAACTGAAACCACGGCTACCACCATGTGGTTAGCCAACAAGAGGCTGATTCTAGGTTTTGTCACTGCATGGACCCCGCACAGGTCATTCAGAGTGGCCAGCCCTTTTGACTGATTAAAAGCCTACCAATCAACACTTCTCTGTCAGTGCAGAGGGTGTGCCCAGCAGCCAAGAAGCCTTGGAAGGTGTTTTATCAGCAATTCCAGAGCTGTGAGGAGCAGACTGCTTCTCTGGGACTGGGTCAGGGAAGGTGTCCTGCTACATGGACTCCAGAGCTCACAGTTCTGAGGTCTGAAAGCCTTAGTGTTCCTTTTCAGTCAATTCATGTTGGGAGCATTATTACTACATGACAAGCTTTGGGACTGAACTGGTCCAAGACATGGTCTTCAAAATGATTTTTCTCCAACATTAGCAACTGCTGTCGTTTGACTTCTCTGCCAGAAAGACAATTTTCCTTGGGGGGAGGCAGCAAGAATGACTGTGAGTAGATATCCTGCTTAAGAACGGCCTTCATTGGCTAGTGCTGATTCTTCATTTTGGATTCCTGGGGGGAGTTTTACTGCTTAGATTTGTTCCTAATCTCTGGGGAAAGAAAGTAGAATCACTTTTTTTTTTAAGGTTCAAAGCTTTGGCTTGTGTTACAATTCAAGTTCATTCAATGTATATTCAATGGATGGTGATGGGAAGATGGGGTCCAGGTTCTGCCTGAGTTCTGGTCCTTGTTCTAATACTTAGAAGCACAATGACATCACCTAAGCCTGGGTTCACTTTCCTCATCTTTAAAAGGAAAAGCTGAGGATTTTATGCAATTATTCCAGTTATGATAGACATCAAGTAAACAATAATCATTGTCATGATAGCACCATTATTGAGCACTTACTATATGCCAAGTATTTTACACAAACGCTCTCACTCTAGTATCACAACAATCTATGAGTTGGCATTATTATCTTCATTTTTTTTTTTTGATGGTTAATTAAAGTTCAGGAGGGTGAAGTTGCCCAACATCATGCATCCAGCAAATGCAGAGCTGGGATATCCAAATTTGTCTTGAGTGGGAGTGAAGTTGGTTTTTTCAATGCTTTAATTCATATAAACACAGGAGCATTTTCTTGTGTTGTAACACAAAAATGAAAACCTTTATATCTTCCAGGCAGCTAATCAGGGGCTTATGTTATCCTGTTCATCATTTTTATCCCTGATGGAAGACCCTAGTTTCCTGTGTGGCTTTACCTTGGCAAAAGGCACGGTGTCATCAAAGTCCCTAACAGGCACCCACCATGGAAAGGAGTGAGGGGAGAAACAGATTCTTCCCTTCACCAAATCCCAAAGACTAAACCTGATGCTTTTGCATGGCATTAGGCTATGGCAGGAGATGGGAGGAGCTGTTCCCAGATCATGTACTTAGTAAAAATTAAATGCAATCATTCCTGTCATGCCTGACTTTCTCCCAGCATTAATGTCCCTAGAGACATAGGAAAGGCTATTCAAAGCAGCTGACCTGTCTTGAGCAGGGCAGAAATAGATTGTCCCCCTCCCCCTTGTAGCAAAGGCAGCAGAGTAGGTCACCCATGAGCAGGTCATCAGGAGCATTTAGGTGTTAGGGCTTGGCATGGCTGGTGTGGACTTGTGAAGAAAAAGGTAGGCTGAGGAAAGCCCAGTGAGTCTCTGCAGTGTCAAGGTGGCCATCCCCAGGGCAGCTAGATGGCCCAACCATATGCTATTTCTACCACGTTTTAACTTCATCAGAGCAAAGGCCAAAATTAGGCAAACTTTGTACTTGTAGCCAAGTAGATACATTTAAAGGAAAGTATATTCCATCTCTATTCTCCAATAATCTATGGCTTTGAACAGCTAAGCACCATTTCCATTCAGAAAAAGGGTGTACAAGACTCAGACTGTAGAGTCTATGAATTAGAATCAAAGAATATTTTATTTTTAGTTTGTATTTGTTTACTTATATTTTAAATCAAATCCTTATTATCCCAGTCCATTCAATAATGTGTGGAAGTTACCTTAAATCTTTACTGTTAGCCTGCCACAAATTGTAATCAGGCAAGTACCTATTGGCAAGGCAATCCCTACCGCCAAACCCTTTCAACTCAAGGCTTTCACCACACAGCTCCTCAGGTAGAAGGAGAAGCATCCTGCCTACCTACTTAGCTGCTTCAGGGTGGGAGGGGGTTGGATGAGCTAGGAGACAGGTGGGCCTAAGAATCTCCTCGTGAAGCCCAAACCAACAGATTAATCCTTGTACATTTGATCCTCTGCCCAGCCAGGCCAAGGCCATTCACTTCAAGGCTCCTGAGGTGGCCTCTTATCCCAGGTTCATCAGAGCCAGTAAAAAGAATAAAGCCAGGAATAGCAGAAAGAGTAAATAAAATAAAAATCAAGACCTTTTTCCTTGGTCCTGCTTACCCGCTAAGAACACCGAGAACCAAGTTAAGTACAAAAAATGACCCTATGATGATTAGTGTAACAAAATAGATCCAGGGCCAGTCCCTTCCTACGGCATCATTGACCTGGAAGAATGGAATGATAGTTAGTGAGGCACACTCAGCAGCCGAGCACGGCCAAGTGCCCATCACCGGCTCCCGAACACTGACCCAAGCAGTGCTGGGACCCAGGGATCCTCTAGGTGCAAATCAGAGGCCAAACAGCCTGCCCAGACACTGGGTCAGAATCTGTGGTTGAATGGGTACTTATTTTTTCTGGTTTTCCTGGCCTGTTAGGATCCCATCCCTGAGGACCCTGGTGATGGATATAGTGGGTCCTAGGACCTTGCTCGGCTGCATTGTAAAGAATACATAGAAACGGTCAGCTTACCCGCTCAACACACCGAGAACCAGATTTAGAACGAAAAAGGATCCAAAGATGACCAGACTGACAAAATACACCCAGGGTAACTCATAGCCCATAGCGTCCTGCATCTGGAAAGATGAAGGCAGATTAGGAAAGAGAGAGCAGAATGAGTTAAAGTGAGGAGGCAGGCAGGAAGGGTGTGGACAGAACTGGAGGAAACTGGCAGGTCTAAGCCAGGATCCACTGTCACCCCTGGTACCATCGATATTCAAAATACTTCCCCATGACCCTGACCTGAACTCTAAGGGACATCTGTAGGCTCTAAATTTTGGCTCTCTCTGTTGTTTTATTTTCCAGAACCAGAAAACTTTCTTCAATGTTTTCACTTATTTAATAAGGTGGGTCACCTAAAAAAGTGATTTCTTGAGCCTAGAGTGGTTTCAAGTCAGTTGGGTTTTCGTGGCATGGAGTCTTCCACTGCACCCAGGACAGCCTAACCTTGGTGTCAGGTGGGCCTCAGCTCTTCCTGAAGGAGCCAGACACCCAGAACCCCTTCCCAGGGATTTTCCTGAGCTGGGCCTGGAATTTAGAAGCAAAACTGCAGTGTTTCACGAGCACTCTGGGCCACGGACCAGAAAGGACTGTCGTTTGGTTACTTAGGCAGACAATAGTTCCTGTCCTGCAAACACGTTTCCTGTAGCCTGAAGACAGTGACCAGAACCTAACTGTATAATGGAGGCAGCCTCTGAGAGGTGACAAACACCTGCAGCAGCTGGAGACAATGGTTTGCTGGGTCCAATGCTTTGGAGAACCACTACGCATTTCTTCCCTGGACTGTGTTCATTGACGTCAGTAGGGTACCCCGAAACTGGTCATGATGGGCAGAGTGGGCAAATGACATAGATCAGCCCCCACTTTACCCTTTACCTTTAAGAACTGGTGGTTAAACATTTACCAGCACATAGCTGGCTGGAGGGTAGGTATAAACATGATGTGAAGTTACAGAGCACAATTTTTATCAAACAGGAAATTTTTTCTGATTTAGGCATTCAAATTTATTTCTTTTAATGCTTTCCAACTAGACTAAGCAGGATTTAGTCATATCTTTCTAAAATGAACCCCAACTTTGTCCTTGTGAAATTGCCTTACAGAAATCCAAATTCTGTATACAAGCTTCCCAAATGATTGATATTAGTGGATCTCTGAGTGTGGCCCTGACCTGTTTAGAAATGCACATACTTGGCCCTCCCTGAAACTATGCAGGTGGGCCCAACAGCCCATGTTTTAGCAAGCCCTACAGCAAGTCGAGTCTGATGTTAAAGTTTGAGAACCACTGATTTACAGCTATTCTCCATAGCTCTCAACTTCAAATATAAGGACACGGCAAATATCGTGATTCACTACCTGTCCCTGCTTTGTTACATGGCAGTGTTCCTTAAAGTGTGGTCTAAAGACCACAGCATCAGAATCATCTGGAAGAATTGTTAATGACACAGATTGCTCCCAAGTCAGTGAGCCTCATGACTCTGCACATTAATCACCCAGGGGATTCTAAAGCTAGGTGCCTCAAATGAGTTACATGTGGGATGGGATAGTACCTTCCTCAACCCTTTTCAGGCCTCAAGAAACCTTACCTATGTGCCTGAGGATGCTGGACAAATACTACGTTCTCTGTGTTCTGTGAGTAAAGCAGGTCAAGAAGTACCGCTCCCACCTAGTTTAACTGGTTTGAAGTGTTACATCCCGATAGGTTCTTTTCAAATCTAATACTATTTATCTGGGCTCACTATATTTTGGTTGAAGGAATCTACCAAATGCAGCCATAGCACAGAACACAAAAACTGTGTTCAGGGTTTGTGGGTCATTGGCTTGAACTGAGTCACTGAGCAAAAGAAGAGTTTCCAATGTAAGTCTACTTAACCATGTTGTAATTCAATTCAGTTCAACAAGAATTTATTGAGCATTTCCATTCCCACATACTCTGCCATTTTGCACATGGTGCTTATCATTTTCTAATTCACTTATTATGTGTTAGAATGTAAGTTCCCTGAGGACAAGCAGTTTTGGTCTGGTTTGTTCACCAGACCAAATGCCAAAAACAGTGCATTGCATGTGACAGGTACTCAGTAAATGTTGAGTGAATGAATGAACTTGATACGTGCCAGGCACTGTGCTATGAATAGGAAGCCCTTCCTAGCATGGGAAAAGATTCAAAAAAAAGGCAACTATAATGTGAGTTGGTAAATGAGGTTGTAGGAATAACCATAGAGGTTTCTAGAAGTGTAGAAGAAAGAATGGCTGTCTGAGGCTTGGAAAAGCAAGCAACTGACAGATCAGGCAGAACTGGGTAAACCTTGCACCTGGGGCAATGAAGGCAGGAGTGTAGGGGCAGATAGGAAGCCCAAAGGCTTTGTGATCCTGGGACAGAATTGGGGGTTTCCTAGGAAGTTGGCAATTACTAAAAATAGAACCCACAGTTGAAAACCCATCCTGGCTCTGGGATGGAGACTTTTCCCAGTGGCTGAGGGTGAAAATATCCAGAAAAACAGTGGTTGTTAGGAGAGGCAGGGTAGAAAGGTTTGTGTGTTTCAGAGCTTGCCCCCATCACAGGGAGACTAAAAGACTCCTTTAACCAGAAAGTAACCGTCAGAGGCAAGTCTACAAAGGAAACCAAACCAGCAGAGGAAAGTCCAATGACCACCCAGGAGGAGAAAAAGAAAACTGCACCATGTAAGAAGGGGCAGGACTGGTGAAATGAGTTAGGGAGGAGAAAGGCATAAGCAAGATGGCGAGATAGCCAACCATAGGCCATAGAATGATTGTAAGGATGACCATGTGATTCCAGGGTTTTTATGTCACATTTTATTATGGGGAACCATGACATAAACCTTTCACTATTCTTAGCAGTGGTCTCATTAGAGTCCACATTTGTTCAACAGTATTTCCTGAGTGCCTACTGTGTGTAAGATATTGTGATCTGAGCCAGTGAGAGTGATGGGGTTAAAAACAGCCTTGGGATAGGAGAAGTAATCTGTGAGGAGGTGTTTATGGAAACTGGATCCAAGGCCATGAAGCCTCTACGTGCCCTAGGTTTTCCTTTCTCAGATTAAGTCTGGCCAGTGAAGGTCAGAGTCCTCTCCTCCTCCTTAAGTTAGGGAGGGTGGAGGAGGTCAGAAAGAGCTGATGAAAGCTGTGGACTCCCACCTGAGAAAAGGTCCATGCCCATGGCGTTCTGCCTACAACCCCATGGGTGCATGGGCCCAATGTTTCTGATCAACCAGCTGCTCTGTGTTAATCCGGGAAGAGCTTTTCCCAAGAGTGGCAGAGGGGGCCTGTTCTGCATGAGTTCTCTTGCTTTGCCTCAGATCTCAGACCTTACTTAGGACATATAGGAACATGTAGTTGCTGGAGACAATGGCACACTTGCTGCTGTTCACCCTTCCAGAGCTGCCTCTGGAGCCTGGGCAGATGGAGAGTGGGCATGAGGGCTGGCTGGCACTTAACCAACTGCCTTGGAATGAAATTTCTCCTTACTGGTTCCTCATAACCCTAAAGAAAATACAGTTCCCTGAACCACATCTCTCTCATAAGTCAACAAACCTATGAACCTTGAAGATTTCCTTGGGCCCTTATTCATTTTTGGGTGTCCTTTCCTTTGTGTCCTAGGTAAGTGACTTCCAGCATCATTAAGGGCTTCAAATGGAGGGGGCTACAAGCCACATTGCCCATACATAGCTCATAGAGAGACCTGTGATAACCTTATGACCCACAGATAAACTCATGACCCATAGATAACCCATTAATATCTTCATAACCTTATGACCCATAGATATCCCATTGATATCCTCATGATAACCTCATGACCTATAGATATATTCATGACCTGTAGATATCCCATAGAGAGCCAGGGACATATCCAGGAGACTCATGGTGTCTACCTCTCCCTTATTCTATGCTTCTGCTTTGGTCTCATCCTTGTTGTGAGACAGTTCTTTCAAAGGTTTAAGATGCAGAATAGCAGGTGAGGGGCAGGACTCAGGAGGGCAGATGGGAGATTAATAAGCTTCCAATGTGTTCCTAAGACCCTATCACTTCTTCAGCAAGCAATGCTCAACAGCTACTAGTGAATGATTCTCTGGTCTGTCTGGCTCTGGCCTGAGAGGAAAGGGCCCCCTTTGTTTTCTCTTTTACTTTCTCCTCTTGATTCTAGGCCACCTACTTTTGGGGGCAGACTGGGTAGAGAGCATACAATATGGATGGCTCTGAAGTAGGGCAATGCCTGGAGTGATGAGATTGATGTCTTAAATCAGCTGGAATGGAGCTATTAAGAAGAGAGTGAATGAATAAAGACATATTTTTAAAAAATGACCTAGATTGCTGACACCCTTATTTAGAGGTGAAAAAAGGATAGATTTTCTCAAACCACTAAAGCTATATGTTTCTTAGGTTTATAATAAAGGAAGCTTTGTGACTTTTTTAAGGAAGGCACATATTTAGACATTTTGATGTCCACCATCAGCAGCCATTGCAGCCTCCAGGCCCAAGGACTTAGAGGATGACCCCAGCCTTCGCTGAAACACATGCTTGATTATTCCTAGAATCTACAGACAGCCCAAAGATGATACTGAATGAAAAACACAGAAGGACTTCCTGAAAACAATATCTAGTTCCTTGAGGGCAGCCTCAACCATAAACGTTCAAATCCAACATACATTTTTTTTTCCCAAAGAAGATAAAATAGGAGGAACAACACCTCCTGAGTCCTAGTGCATCAAGGCTGCTCTCAATCCTAGCTGATTTCCATGAGTTTTCAAGTTGTGGCAGCTTCTCCTAAGGTTTGTTTCACAGTCGCTGTGGATCTAAAAAGACTAAATAGTTTCACTAAATGCCAAGAGGCCTGTCACTTGACAGCAAAGGCAGGAGGTGCTGGCCCATAAAAATCATAGTGCTTTCCACAGAGTACAATTAGAGGACAGGGTTTGCTGCTGTCATGATTGTCAGTGCCCAGGGCAATGTCTCATAAAATCTGTGACTACTCTTGACCTTCGTCACCTTGCATGCAGACACCCGTAGGTCAATGAGTGAGCAGCAAGTCAGACAACAAGCTTAACCTGACTCCTTTCGGACCCTGCACCCGTTTATTGTTGTACGTGGAAAACTCATGACTGCCTCAGGGCACAGGTGAAAGCCTGGATTATGTGGGGGAAGACACCCAAATGTTCCTAACATGAAGGCAAACCAACACATCTACTTTTTAAAAATCCCTGAATTCACATGGGATCATGGGGATCACTGACATCCTGGGGGAGGTTAGGGAGTGTGAGTGGCCCCAAGTATGAACACTTGTGTAGGAGACAGCAGGCTCATAGCCAAAGGAAGCCCTGCTTATCTGTCCTGGGCAGCAATGAGCTGTGAGGTGACTGCATGATACTGGTGACTGCACCTTTAGGCAGGTGGCCTTTCAGGCACCTTGGGTGAGAGCACTTTGGGGGAACATGAGCTGTTTCTTGGTTCTATTGAGAGAACCTAAAAACCAGTTCTCTCCAATCTCCCTAAATGTTCTAAACTTGCTTTCCCTAGGGGGAAGAGCCTCAAAGTGAGTGAAATTCCTCTCTCTCCCTGAAATGTTCTGTGCCAACACAGAGCTCTGAGTATACTGCCTTGCTAAGTCAAGTTTCCTTATGTGTCCTCTATCTCTTCAATTAGATCTTAAATTCCTTGAAGGCAGGACTTCATCTCTCCATCCCTCTACCCCAGTCCCTACTCAGTCCCAGGAACATAGTAAATACTCAATAAATGTTTGTTAAATAGATTATTAAATAATAAGGACTCATCTAATACCAGTGAAATGAATAAAATAAAGCCTAAAAATTAAGTAAGTAATAGCATTGAGAGTTGCTAATTTTCTTTCTTGACATGCTTGTAAACTACTAGTTTGTTGTCTAGATGACATTCTTTGTCTAAAACAGTATGGGCACTAAGTGGGGAGCACTCTAATAGAAGCAGGTTAAAAGTCAAGAACTACAGGGTCCTAAGTAGGACCTACCAGTTTCTCTGTTCTGATACCTGTGAAAAAGCCCAGGATGCTGTTTCTAGGTTACTTGAGGATTTTTTCCCCAGCTCTTCACTTAGAATGACTATTAGGTCATAAATAGAACTCAACTCCATTTCTGTTTTCTTGATGCCTTCAGAGACATTCTCTATATTCTATAGTGAAAAGAGGTGGCTTTTTGAAAAAAAGATGGAGTAGGGAAAAAATAGGGTAAAGCCTGAATCAACCTGCCTGGATGTAAAAGACCTTTGTTATAAATGAAGGATGTTTCAGCAGCACCAAGAGCAGATGTGAATGTCCATCTCTGTGTGTATGAGAGTGTAGAAGGAATTATCTACCCAGCATGTCCAGACATGTAAGTGGGATGACAAGACCAAGTGTGGAGCTGACAACTGTTTCATGAAAGGTTAACATACTAGAATTTTGTTCCCAAGTTCTCCTGTTGAGCCCAAACTAACCCAGATACTACAGAAGACACTATTTGTGATTATAAAAATCTTCTCTTTATATGATTTCTCATTAACTATTCTTTCTAATTCTATTTTTAAGCTCAGTTTCTATTTTTTAAGCCAATTGTTGGGGTGGGGCAATGGGTGATGTCGGAAAGAAGTGATCTCACTATGTTGGTGGTAAGTAGGGTTGGGCATGAGTCCAGGGAAACCTAGACCTGAGTGATTTTACTGTGCTGCACAGTATTTAATATTCTTGGGGGCCCTGGATCAGGAGGGTTATTCATCCTCTTGATGAAGGCGTATTCAGGCATCTAGATTCCAGAAGAGCTAGAAACGTGTATGTTTGGGTGGTGCCTACTTCTAACTGCTCCCTCCCTTTCCCACAAGTCTCACATGTAACTTTCTCCAGGTATTCCAAACACTGGGTCAGTGGTCATGTTATTCTGTCCCCAGGAGCACGGGGCTATCTCAAGTACAAACTCAGCACCTGACTGATGTTTATGTTAATTAACTGTGATTTGGTTGCATTGTGGAAGGGATAATGATTTTTAAATGGACTCAGACCACATCTAAGAATCCTGAAAATCATCTTGATTCAGCAGCCTCTTTATCTTCAGGAAGGCACATTCTCAAACCATATAAGATAAGTAGTCTTGAATTACATGAAGAAAGTTAGGGGTGTTTGGTTAAAAAAAAAAAATCTGAACATAGAAATAGAAACTAATGGTGATGCTATACACTACTGGATTCTTCCCTCTCTTGGTGGTTCATTGTTTCTAAAGAAGGCTGATACTTTTGTTTGCTCACCATTCTCCACCATTTTAGAAGAGACATGGACATTCTGAGAGTAAATGGGGCTTTGGCTTAAGAAGCTATTGCTCGAGGAAACCACACCTCAAACTGAGTTTTAGCTTAGTTTCCAAATCCCCAGTGTCCCCCACTCCTTACCCTGTCATCTGCAGATTCGGTAAAAGAAATGTTTCAACAAATCGTTCACCTTAGTTGGAACCTTGACCCAATGTATGGCCGTAACTTTAACTAGCTGTTCTAGTATTACTTGGCCAAGTTTGATCTTCTTTTTAGTCCACTAACTCTTCAAATCATAACAATGGGATGAAATATGGTTGTCACAGAAAAAGAGAAATGGATTTGATATTATCCACAGTAGGAAGCAGGTGTCTGCCATTTGCTACTGTTGACCTCCCTGATCCCTTCCATCCCAAGCTATATCCAGTGATTGAATCAATTGCTTCTTTAGCACTTTAATGGCTGATTCTCTCCCTAGGAACATCTAACAAGCTGTTTGATAGTTAAGAATGAATCTGGCTCTGGGGTTTCCATTCATTGCTATACTTGAAAATCTTGGTTGATCCTTCCAACATTCTGCAGACTTGCCCTTTGGATTTGAAGGGAAATGCATTCTTCTGAGTGGAAGACCCTGCTTCTCCAATTTCCATGGAAACTATAGCTTCCTAGACTGGTTCAAATCCAGTGGCATCAAAGCAGCACCATGCAGATTGAATAGGTTAGGCTTCTAGGGGTTTTCAGACTCCTACTCGGGATCAGAATCACCTGGAGAGCCTTTCAAAATGCAGATACTGGGGCCTAACTTTGGACCTTCTCATTTAGTGGCTTGGAGGAAAGTCTGGGTATCATTATATTTAGAAAGTTCCATGTTTTATACTAAAGTACACTGAGATTTGAGAGTCTGTGGGTTTAGAGATATAAGCTCAGAGGCAAGAAGAAGGAATGTTGAAGGGGGAGGAAGTAAGAGGGAGAGAAAAGAAGGAGGAAAGGAAAAATGGCCATAGAAAGGTCAAAGCAATTAGAGAAATTGTCTGAAAGCAGGAGCATTGGGCTGGGGAGTGCTTCCATCATGAATACCCAAGTATGAGGCTGTTTCAGCTTTACGGTGTGTGTGCGCATGGGCATGTGTGTGTGTGTGTACATGGGCGTGTGTGTGTGCATGTGTGTGTGTATGCATGCACACACACACACACACACACACACACACACACAATATGGCCGTTTTGGGAAGGTGCTGGGAAAATCAGAGAGGCATGTCCCATGAGCCTGGGATTGTTCCTTCACCTCTGACATTTTTTCCGTTCCCAGTCTGAGCTCTATCACACACACCCCAGGGGAGAAAGCACAACACAGCTGCTGAAAATTGGTAGTTGCAGTTGTGTGCTTCTTCTCATTCCCCACTCTGGCTGTCATTACGACAGTATTTCTTGGGTCACATCTGGCTGGTGGGGTATCAATGACTTATGTTGGGGGAGAGGGAGGGAGTGATGAAGGAAGATCACAAAAATACACCAGGGCCATCAGCAAAGTAAATTATACCTATTCCCCCAGCCCTACACCCACCCACCCACTGCCACCGCGCCCTCAATTTACCACCACGGAAGGCGTTCCTATAGCAACTTAAAGCATGGGTTTGAAGCTCATGTGATGAGCTCCAAAGCATAGCTCCATGTGCTCATACGTTACATGGTCCATATCAGAAACTGTCCATGTACAGAAAGGTATTTCTGTCCTTGGATAGCCAGAGAGATCTACCCAAGGTAGAAGGACCACTTGGGAATTTGATCAGCTTTGCTAAATGAAATAAATTTGCCTAAGCATAGTACATTCAATTCCCTCTTTTCCTCTTAGAAATTATTCAAAGCCAGTTTTGTTGAGCATGGGCCTAAAAAATGTTTTCCAGTGTTTCATTTTAATTTGAGAGAGAGGTGACTTGACCTTTGTCTTCTTTTCAAAGTATCACAACACAGCAACTCTACCATGGCCCGGTTCCAGTCATACCATCATTATTCAGTTTAGATTTACTGTTTCTCTACACTGAGATTTTTAGTCTGAACTGTATGTTGTTTACATCTGAATCCTGTACCTAGGAGCTTCTATGGCATGCAAGGAATGCACAATAAATGTTTTCTGGGTACAAGGTTCTCAGGCAAGTTTCAAGTAGTCATTTGCAGAGAGTATGCATTTGATAGCAACACTGGGTTTCAGCATGTTGACCTGAACATTAAAAACTTGATAAAGAGGATTTTTGAATCAATAGGTTATGGAGTTCGTGAAAAAATTAAAAGATACAATACCCTGTATCACATCTCTGTGTTATTACAAAACTCTTGAGATTTTAAGAAGTCAATACCTCTCTTGGCACCATTTCCTTTCTATCTGGCGGCTCTGTTCAATGGGAAGCCATTTGCTTCCCTCTCCTCTTCCCTGCTTTAGTACGTAGACACTTCCCCACGCAGACTCTTAGACTGTTTTCAGCATGGCCAAATAAATTTGACTATTTGCAAAACTGTGGGTGAGATGGTATTTTCAAGACAGGCAACAAGCATTTTTTACCCAAATGCTGGAGAACAACACTGGATTCTGGCAAGTCATTTCTCATGCTCAAGTAGGAGATCCTACAAAGAATTATATTTTCTGGAGCTTTTACAAATAATGGACTTGACTCTGCCAGAAAGGAGACAGCTCAAATATGGTTTGTCCCATAGGCAGAAATCTGGCACTTTAACAGCTTGAAGGTTGGCAAAGTAGTGTTGGCTGCTGGATAATAAAAGGGGCATCTTGAAGGTAAAAGAAAATTTACCATTGACTGGTTGACACTTAGGAAGTGGTGTTTCTAAATATGCACACATAACCAGCAGAGTGCTAGTGTTTTCACTGCTAGCAAGCAGTGAAAATGATGGCAATGTGTTTGTCTGATGGACTACTCTAATATAAGATTAACACGAGAAATAGAAATACAATAGCATGCCATAATACTAACAGTTCAATAAAAATTGTTTCTTGTTAGAAGACCAGACCTGGCTTTTCTCCTTAGCCCTAAAAATTAATAATTGTGCTCTCTAGCTCTCTTTGGGGGACAGATGCAAGACAAGGATAAGAACGAAGAAACTCTACAGTTTCTACAGGAAGGGGAGTTGAATAGAATCCTTGTGTCAGGTTTAGCCAACTCATTCACAGATCATCAGCTGTAGGCCCGTATTTCTCACTATGGTAGGATAAACTGAACGATGACATTTCTCTTAGGCTGATGGGCAGACAAAGAGACTCATTAGGGTGCAAATTTCATGCTTTGTTTCTCATGAAAGACCTGGAAGAAATCAAAGACATTCATCAACTATTCCATCAAGGTGTGTATGTGACCACAAAGTCATGGGAAGAGTGGAAGAAAAGGGAGATATTGAGGAAAGGCTCACAGCCTTCTGGACTCCCTGCCTCTGCCCATCTCAAGTTACGTACCCAGTACAGCACATCTGTCCAGCCCTCCATGGTGATGCACTGGAACACTGTCAACATGGCGAAGGCAAAATTGTCGAAGTTGGTGATGCCGTGCTTGGGCCCGTCCCACCCGGGCTTGCACACAGTGCCGTTCTGACACTGCCGCCCATGGCCTGTCTCCAGAGCACAAGGGGAAGGATCATCTTCTGCTGGAACATCTTGAATGACCAGGGGAGAAGAGAAGGCAGCAGAGGGGATGGAGAGAGATGGGCAGAGAAAGGAGAGAGAAGTCAGAGAGAAAACTGGCAGGATAAGGTTGATGGGCTAGGCAAAACAACCACAGCAACCATAATACAGAAAACATTTTCAATAGTTCCCCCACAGACAAATTAAACAACGCAAGTAACGAGGTATTCATTTTAGGCTGCCATTGATTTAGGGAGTCAGTACTTTGAACTAATTGTAAAACTGTATTTTAACCTTGTTAATTGATTTCAAAGATGGTAAAGCTATTGCACATTCTGCGGAAACATGTTGTCATCATGGTCAATGGCAAATGGCCAATTAAAAGCTAATGATGATGCAATCACTCCAAGTGGAAAACATTCTGGGCAGTGATAGGAAGTCCACCCTTTCTTTCTTTGGTGATAATGTATCTGTGGAGCCTTCTATTGGAATACCAGAGTTTAGGGTGAGGGTTATCTTGATTGGAAGAATCTCTCACATAATTAGCCAACAAGTCCCATTCTGTACCACTTTCTCCATTACGTGTTACAGGACACATTACCAAAGATACAAGTCATTTTATAGTAGAAGCCTTATGCTGATGAAGGACAAAACATAAATTCTTCCCACGGGGGGAAATGATAAATGATAAATGATAGTGGTCTTTATTACAACTCTCGAACATAAACACTGTTGATTGTCATATGGAACCTTGCAGCACTACTCTTTGGTTTCCAGTATGAATACCTTTCAGAAGAGAAGACTCCTTTTCTGACCTCTAATCAAGACAGACCTGCAGTGGGTGACAGGGACAATACTGCCTAGGTACGGAGAGGGCTTTTCCAGGAAACTGTACAACATATCTCCTGTGGCTACAGATGGTGCTTGGGCTAATTTCACATGCTGGGAAGAGTTACTAGAAAATTAATAATTAAGATGTAGCTTATATTTTTGATGTGGAGATCATTGGTAAATTGAAATAAGACTAGACTGATCTAAGGGCACCTGGGTGGCTCAGTCAGTTAAGCATCGCTTTCTGCTCAGGTCAGGACCTCAGAGTCCTAGGATTAAGCCCCACATTGCATGGGGCTCCTGCTCAGCATGGAGTTTGCTTCCCCCTCTCCCGCTGCCTCCTCCTACAGCCTTAAGTGTACTCATGTGTGCTCTCTCTCTCTCTAATAAACAAATAGAACCCTTAAAAAATAAAAAAAGACTAGACTGATCTAAGAATTCCCATTATGGTAAAATACTGGTAGCCTTGACCCAGCTGTGTAAGGTAATAGTTTGAATTTCACAGAAGTTTGTGAAATTAAGGACATTGTCTCATGCTTATAGAAGGTAACAGTAATAAACAGAATAGACTTCAGTCATAACAAATGATAATTTAACAATAATGAAGATATGCCCCCAGATAGAGAATTTACTTATAGTTCTTCACTTAGAAAATAACAGATCACCCAGGGTCTTTTCTTTTTTCATATGCATCACAACAATTACGAATGTCTAGTACCTGTGCATTGAAGACTATTGGTTGGTTGGCTCTTTCTCAGTTTGTGGTTTCAAATTTGAAACTGTTTACTCCAAAGAGGAAGACAGGAAGAGGAATATTAATCCTAACTAAGAGACAGTTCTTAGGAGAATGGAACTGAGCAGTATGGTTGGAAATACATGCTGGAGTGTGTCTTCTTGGGCTTTTTTACTTTTTTCTGTCTTAACAGCTTTATTGAAATATAATTTACATGTCTTACAATTCATCAATGTAAATGTACAGCTCAATTATTTTTAGTAAATTTATATAGTTGTACAGCTATCACCACAACCCATTTTAAAACATGTCCATCATCCTCCTAAATTCCTGTGTGCCTGTTTGCAGTCAATCCAAGCTCCTCTCCCCAGCCCCCAGCAACTTGATCTACACTCTGTCTCTATAGCTTTGCCTTTCCAGAAATTTCATATAAATAGAATCATACAATATGTGGCTTTTTGTGTCCGTCTTCTTTCACTTCGCATAATGTTTTTGTGGTTCATCTGTGTTGTTGCCCATATCAGTATAGTATATTATTTTTGTTGCCAAGCAGTGCATTTCACTGTACCTCTAACCATTCACCAGTGGATGGACATTTGGATTATTTCCAGATTTGGGCTATTGTGAACCATGCTTCCTGGCTTATCTTTGGCCTGGTGCTTCAGGTTGTGTGTGGGTCTTTGTGTGATGACCAAGGTGTAAAGGTCTGCACCACTGGTCCCTGAACTGTTTGAGGGAATGACAGTGTCCACCCCATTTCCTGACTCCAGGTTCTGGCTCCCAGTAGGGTTCTGCTCCTGGAACTGAACTCTAGTTAATTTTTTGTGACTTCTGAATTTTTAAAGTCTTTGGAGATTTGGCTGTGAGTTTAAACAACGCGAGGCTAGAAAAAGAGGGAAACTCAGAAATCAATCCCAACCCTAAAGAATGCATAAAAAAGTGGGCAAAAAACACCTAAAAAATTGAGAGACTGGGAAACCAAGAACTAAATACATTATATGTTCTGTTGGGTTTCTCACCCGTTCTGGTGATGACTTTCTACTGTGATATGTTCAGTCACTGTGATAAAAGTGCTGGAATGATATAGAAGATGGGAGCAAAAGAGAAGGTGAAAAAACGGAGGAAAAACTCGCATTTCTTTTTCTCCTGTTTTGCCTTCTAGTGAATAAAGATGTTGTTAATCATTGTGTTGTCACTGCTCATCTGACAGCCTTTCCTGTGCTCTCTATTTCTGAAACAGGCAAAAATAAGGCAAAAGTGAAGGTTGCTAAAGTGAATGCTGAGTGTCCTCAAGGAAGAAAAACATCTTTTGGTGTTTTTTTTTTTTTAATTTATTTTCAGCGTAACAGTATTCATTGTTTTTGCACCACACCCAGTGCTCCATGCAATACGTGCCCACCTTAATACCCACCACCTTTGGGGTTTTATAGAAAAGTATATGTTGAAAGGAAAACGGCATCAAGGGGAAGGGATCTCATTAATCATCATCATCATCATAATAATAAAAGGACGAGGTTCAGAGAGATTATCTAAAGGCTCAAACACCACTGCTATTTTAAACTATCTTGAACAACAATAAAAAAAGATTTGAGAACAATTAAGAAGCAATGATGATCTGGTAAAAATAGGTATCTATAAAAAGCACTGAAGGGAACACTTGAAAAATGTGAACACACACACATCAGCAGGTCCTTGCGACATGCACTTGAAGGTGGGGGGAAATTAGTTTGAACATGAAAATTGTGTTGGTTTTCTTCTGCAGAGTCATGAAGCCCTAGGGAGGAAAGCAGGAACAAATGTAGGAGAGAGAAACAAAGATGTAGGCCTTATGCTTTAAAACAGAAGTGAAGTAGAATCATTCTGGAAAGACCAAATTAAGTTTGTGGTAAAAGAATGGAGGCAAAGATTAGGAGAGATTTTAGAAAAGCAGTTAATACCAACAAAAACATGAAATCCTGGGAGAGTGCCAGTTAGGGGTTCCAAGGAGAAATCACCAAAGACAAAATCAATTACTTTTTTAGGACCCAACTTTAAGGAGTGAATACAATGAGAGTGATTTCATTTCTAGGTTTGAACCAACCAATTCTTTGCCAGTCTCAGGGGTAATTAGTGTGCTTGGGAGAACGATTCAGAGTGGCCTGGCTCAGAGTGCCATCAAACAGATGGGACAGCCAGAAACAAAAGGTGCCGGCATATGGTGATGTGTCTGTTGAGGAACTAGGAAGGCGCCTTGCAGATGCCTCTGGGATCAGAGAAAAATTGCCTCTTCAGAGACCACCTCTACAGGGAACTGGAAGGGCAGCCTACAGGCTGAATTATGGTCTACCCAGCCAGCTCCAGAGCTTTCTTCAGCCAAAGCATGGCTCAAAATCTTATGTGTCCTACAATCTACAAGCACATAAAATTCCCAGTGTGAGAAAAAGTCTTAGAGTGCAACAAGAAGAATTTGATCTAAATTCCTTTATTACAAAGGCTCACAAGCACTTTTGTATAATCTAAATTGGTAGAAAAATATGGTAATTCAACACAAAGTCTGAGGTTTATGAAAAACATCACCTATTCCAAAGGTGGTATAAAACTCTCCAAAACCAACATGGGGGTTGGTTTCAAAGATTGCAGGTTTTTGGTCTCCTTCTCTATGACTGCATGGAGTAAGTACAGAGTCCCATACTTTTTTTCCCCTTCTCATTAGTTTAGTCACAATGTAGGTGGAAGAGGCTCTGATGACTGTGGTTTCATGTTCTGTTGGGAAGGATGGAGTGGGGCCCTGGATTTGTCATCAGATGGCAGATTTAGGAAGGAGGAGCTCCAAAAGCTCCTGATTGCAGAGTGTTGAGTGAAGAGGCATCTACAGCCAGGTGTCCTCAGCACCTCTTCCCAGCAGGGAGCTTGGCTCCACACAGAGTGAGGTCACCTTCCTGGAGCTGGCATGGCTCCTCTCTCTGGAACACTTCTCTCAGTGTCTGTTCTCTGACACCCTGGATCCCCAGGCTGATGGTCCTTTTCACCATGGCAGCTAACTTCCCTTCTGACTTGTGGGGTGAAGGTAAATCCCACCGCTAAATAATCTGATGCATCTTCTGGTAGGATGAAGGCGACATCCCAAGAATTTCTCCTAGTCCTGTTTTTTGTTTGCTTTTTAAATCAAGAATGGAAAACAATACAGTTCTAAAAAGGCCATTCCAATTGGTGAGGCCAGTTCTGGTCCTTATCCTAAGAGTGGGGAGGCTGCTATAAGCACTGGCAGGCCATTGGTGGCTGTTTCACCAGACTGTGCAGCTGCGGTTCAGAGAAGAGCATCCTATCTTGTGTCTCCTTTGTTTATCGTGCCCGTCATTTTCTTGCTGGTTGAGGCCACTGCAGGTCTGATAACAAAGCCCAGTGACTTCCAACATTCAGGGTTGCTTGTTAGCACAGGCCCTTAGAGGATCTTGCCACCAGTGAAAAATGTACTTTTGCTGTTTTCTCAGCAGGATTGATAGAAGCTATGTGCAGCTCTGGGAGCTGTGCTCCCTAGGTAAGTGGTTGGTTACAGGATAAGGTTGCTATCATTAGCTCTATGGCAGAAATTCACCATTTCATTCTCTTCCTGCCTCTTGGCATGCTGTTGGTGAGAGCCATACCATCACACACACCTGCTCTTGGAGTCTTTGACACTCAACCTCCCTATGACACCCTGAGGAGTTTGAGTCTAAAGAGTCACTGATCATTTCAATACACTGCGTAAACTTTAGAGATTAACGGTCCAGCTCTTAAGTGGGACTTAGAATGAGCTCTAACAAAGCTACACAATTAACATAAATTTATTGGTTTAGGGCTGGCTATAGACTAAACTGAGCAAGAAGGATTTGAATTCAAGGGAAAAATACTACTCATTGCATTATTTGGTATTCCTCTAAACAAAGCTGAAAATCTCAGAATTTTAACTGAAGGCAAGATCTGTCCTAATATTAAAGAACTTGGTTTTTATTTTAAACATGACAGTTTATTTAATTTATTTTTTTAAAAAGATTTTTTTATATATTTGACAGAGAGATCACCCGTAGGCAGAGAGGCAGGCAGAGAGAGGGGGTGGGGGACAGGTTCTCTGCTGAGCCTCCTTAGCCCGATGCGGGACTTGGTCCCAGGACCCTGAGACCATGACTGAAGCCGAAGGCAGAGGCCTAACCCTCTAAGCCACCCAGGTGCCCCGACAGTTTATTTTATACAATTATGGCTCAAATAATTAGGAAGTTCTCTCCAGAGTGAAAAAATGGTCTCTTAAATAGACTCCTTATCAAAAAAGTAAAAACAATGGTGTGAATCTGTAATCATAGGTTTATGGGGTTTTGTTGTTGTTGTTGTTGTTTTAGGACTATGGTCACGGAGTGGTGATTTAGAAACTACAAATACCCAGTCAATCCACCCAGTTAAACCAGACCCTCTAGATTTTTTTTCTGAATATGAATAAATAGCCTATGTCATTCCTTGTTGTGCAGATCTGTCCCTCCTCACCATCGTAAAGCAAGAGGGGTCAAATTTAATTTAATGCCTGGGCTGAATGGGAAGGAGAAGCAGTACAGATGGAGAGAAATGAGTTATCTTTTAAAGCTTCAGACAGATGTCTCCCCTTTCTCTACCAAGATGTCAAAAATCAAGATGAAAGATCTGGTTGTTGGAAAAAACAATCACATAAATTTAACACTTCTAATCCTTTTAGGGGGGAAGTATTTTTTTTCAACAAGTTTTTGTTTTAAACTATTTTACATGTCTTCTGAGAAGTTCTGTCAATTCCTGTTTAAATGATTTTTTTTTAAAGGCACCACTGAGATTTTAGTAACCTAAGACAAAAGTTTGTAATATATCCCACAAGCCAAAATTTTAGTCCTATTCAGAGAAGTGCCTAATAGTTCAGCATTTCTTGTTAAATATACTGATTTATGGAAAGACCATGGGGAGAGAAGTCTCAAGAAGCTCCCCCTCCACCACACCCTGTGACAAGGGGCCAGCATCTGTCAGGCCTATGAAGAGAGAAGCAGAAAACACAGCACAGAGGAGCCAAGGGTGCACAGAACCCAGGGTTGTGATGGAGACATCTACTGGCTGCTGGCAAAGCTGCTTTCGTGGAAGGGCTTTGGATGACAAGTGACACTGAAGGACCAATGGACAGAGATATACATGCTCATTACATCAGTTCTGATTCTTAAAATACTCCAGGTTGTCTAGGTGATGCTTCTTGATTCACACAGCTCATTTAACCGTTTAGTAGTGCTGGACGGAAACTTGCAATTAACTGTTTTAACAAAGACCTATTTTATTAGAAAGAAAGTAACTAAGAGGAAAATAATACCAACCTCTGCCTCTCATTCCACAGAATGGAAAGATGAGTACCTGAATGGAGGGGGCCTTCCCTAGCGCCAGTGATCACATGGTGGCTGTTCACCCCATTACAAGGAAAGTAGCAACAAGCCAGGGAAGCTTCTTGAGAGCTGACCACTGGGCATCTTCCCTTACCTGCTATGCCCTCCTGGTTGTAGCAGGTCTTATGCATTTTCCCCATGAAGAGCTCCAGGCCGATGATGGCGTAGATGATGATGACAAACAGCACTAACAGGGCAATATGCAGCAGGGGCACCATAGCCTTGATAATGGAATTCAGAACCACCTGGAGGCCTGCAATGACAAAATCAGACAGTGAGCACATCAGTTTCCATTTATTGAACCAAATGCTATCTTGGATGCCATACTGATGTAATCTCGTGCAATTTTCTTAGCAACTTTACCAGTGATGTATCACAAGCCCCATTTTTTAGATGAGGAAAGTGAGGCTTAAGGTCACACAGTCAGTGAGTGACAGAGTAGGGATTGATATCTAGGTTGGCCTGACTCCAGATCTTTCTCAGAGGCACATCCAAATGAAAGGACTGGCAGATGCTGTGCTTCTAAGAGGAAGAACATATTGTTTTATCCAGAACTATCCAATTTTCTAATATCGTAACATCTTTTTGTCCCAGACCAGCATCTCACTATAGGAAGAGTTAATTTTGACTAGAGATAGCCCTGCAAAGACTTGCTTATCACAGGTGAGATTACTAGAGCCAATGGCTGACCCACCTGCTGGAAAACAAAAATCTGGTTGCAAGGCATCTGGGAGGGTAGGACTTCCTTTGTTGAAACTTATTCATATCTCAGGATACATGTAGGTGGTGAGACCTCTGTGGGCTTCTCTCTAAGGACTACATGAGTGGACCTTTCTTCCTACAGATTTCTGACCAGGCCTCTTTCCCTCAGGACCCAAGTCTGAAGAACATTATAGCCTTCCATTCAAAAACCCCAGTGAAGGGAGTTCATGATTAATGGGTATGTACTTTCCATTTGGAAAGATGAAAAACTTCCAGAGATAGATGGTGGTGATGATTGTACAATGTGAATATACTTAGTGCCACTGGACCATACACTTAAAGTGGTTATAATGGCAAATTTTGAAATGGATACATTACTACAATAAAAACTGAAAGTACCCAGATCCAGTCAGGAAAAAAAAAAAAGTAAATGAAAAATCCTGTTTAGCACATGGGTCTTGTCAGTGAACTCCAAAAGTCTATAAGCTTATACTGCTGTCTTATGGGAAAAAGGACTCCCTAACTTTTATATTTTTTTCCTGCTTTCTCTCTCTCTCTCTTTTAACTTTTTAAAAAATTTAATTTAATTAAAAAAATTTTTTTCAAGATTTCAGGACATGTTTAATTTATAGTTATAGGCAGGGCTAATATATCTAGAATAAATTCCCCTGATGTCTTTGGACAGCATTTGGAAATGATAGTATGTTTATTTATACTTTACTTTAAAAATAGTTTCTTGGTCAAGTTGTTCATCATCTAAGAATGTCGAAAAAAAAGTTTGTGTGTTAGGATAAGGATAGTTGGAGGAACTGTAAGTAAAAGAGAATTTTTAAATCTTTTTAAAAAAATTTAAATTCAATTAATTAACATACAATGTATTATTTGTTTCAGGGGTAGAGGTCTGATTCATCAGTCTTCTATAACATCCAGGGCTCATTACAACACATACCCTCTCCAATGTCCATCACCCAGTTACCCCATCCCTCCACCCCCCTCTCCTCCAGCAACCCTCAGTTTGTTTCCCATGATTATGAGTCTTTTATGGTTTGTTTCCCTTTCTGATTTCGTCTTGTTTCATTTTTTCCCCTCCCTTCCCCTATGATCCTCTGCTCTGTTTCTTAAATTCCATGTTTCAGTGAGATCATATGATAATTTTCTTTCTCTGATTGACTTATTTCACTTAGCATAATACCCTCTAGTCCCATCCATGTTGTTGCAAATGGCAAGATTTCATTTTTTTTTTTGATGGCCCCCCTAACTTATAAGCTCAATCATAAATGACACCAAGAATGCTCTTTGTTTAAAAGGGATGTTACAAGTTTTCATTTGCAAAATGGTGGAGAGTTACCAGCAAGTCACCCCCAGATTACCCCCAGTTCAAAGAAAGCTTTCTGTCAACAGTGATAACACCAAGTCTTCATCTCCTAGGAGAGACGTGGGGGGGGGCATATTGTCCTTCCTTAAATGGAGGCTAATTGTGCAGAAAACCTGTGGCCGCCTTTGACATACATATGATAGGACACCCACCTGTGCATCACACCACACAGGGCACTTTTAGCGTCTCCACCTGATGTGGCCTACCAACTGTGGATATCCTTCCCCTGCTCTGTGCATTGGGAGTTTCACCTTTGCATTCACCCACAGTCCTTCTGCACTGGATAAACAAAGTCTGGGTCACCCTCTCCCCAGATCTCAAGGCAGCTGCTGGTGTTCTGTGATTGGTGGAGTAATTTTTCTCAAGGCTAATTAGAGGAATTCTCCCCAGTTATTGAGCCAAGATGGGGAGAGGGAAAAAAAAGAGGAGAAAAGCTGGAATAATTTTACCTGTGAATTAATGAGAGTGCCTTGCAGCCTCCCATTAGAACAAGATGTTTTCAGATCCAAATGATTTCATTAATTAGCAAGTTGTACACACATTAGTGGTAAAGTATGCGAACCCATGGAAGAAGTTGAAAACTGAACTGCAAAAACAAGTTTCAGAGGTGTCTGCTGGCGGGGGAACGCTCTAAGTGCTGCTCACTGAAGGGGGAGGGAGGTCTCCCAATGCTGCCTACCCAGGCCACCAGTGAGCTTTTGTTATCAGGCCTTCGGTTCCATAGCCTGGGCTGGTGAGAAAGTGGTGGGACACACAGAATGGGAACCTCTCCTTTGTGCTGTGGCCAGAGGTTCTGCTCTTAGAATAAAGACCAGAGTCTCTCTTGTGCCCTTCAATGTGGCACAAGGACTGGACCCCTATCTATTTCTCCACCCACTCCCATCCCCTGCATCCTCACTTTCTGTGCTCCTGGTCAAAACAGCTTTTCTTTTTGCCTCAAATATGCCATACTGGCAGATCTCAGAGATCTTGAGGGTTCAGTTCCAGACCATAGCAATGAAAGGAATATTGCATTAAAGCAAATCAAGTGCATGTTTGTCTTTCCCAGGGCATGTAAAAGTTAAGTTTACATGATGCTGGAATCTATTAAGTATGCAATAGCATTATCTCTAAAAAACCAACATATACACCTTAATTACAAAATACTTTCTTGCAAAACAATGCTCACCATCATCTGAGCTTTCAGTGAGTCCTAATCACTGATTACAGACCACCATGACACATAAAATAATAAAAAAAAAGTTTGAAATATTGTGAGAATAACCCAAGTGTTACACAGAGACACAACATTGCCAGGAAAATGGCTTTGATGGATTTGCTGGATGCAGGGGTGCCACAAACCTTCAATTTGTAAAAAAAAAAAAAAAAAAAAAAAAAAAAGTAACATCTGCAAGCACAATAGTGTGAAGTGTAATCAAACAAGGTATGCCTGTGCCTCCCTGCCACGGGGCTGTGAAGCCTGCTGTTCCCTCAGCCTGGAAGTCTTTCCCATGGTTACCTCCTATGTAGCCTTCATCTCTCAACCCAAGCATCTCTCTTTCTGCAGATCCTTCCCCAAGCTCCCAGACATGGAAGTTTCCTCTCTTCTATATCTCCTTGGAACCATTTCCCTTCCTTTGGAGCATTAGTCTCACTTTGGAATTATATGTCCAGTAAGTGGTCTTTATGCATTTTTATCTGTCCTTCACACTGGGCTGAGTTTTGTGAAGACAGGAACTGCCTGCTCTTTTCACCAGCTTAGCACTGATGCCCAGCTTGGTGTTGAGCCCATGGAAGGCACTCAGTGAGTATTTATTGAAGGAGGGACACAGCTTTCAATCTAAGTAAATGCTCTTGCTATCACGGCACTCTGATGGCCTTTGCTGCAATGGAGTCTGCTATACAGGTAAGGATGTGAATGGACAAGTAAGTTTCAGGGGCTTGCAAACTCAGGCAAAGACTAATGAGTGGGCTACAGAGAGGTCAACAGGAGCCAGTGGGCTTCCTTCCCACCATAAGGCATACTGTCAGAGTTCTGCAGTACTGCTCTATTCCCCTGCCCCATCTCAGCCAGGGGCTGTACCACCCACCTGAGCACCCAGGCCAGAAACTGATTCCTGAGGCTCTTCCCTCTAACTGGTTACCAACTCACACAGTTTGATTTTGAAGTGTCTTTAGACAAGAATGACATATTTACTACATAACTAACATACGAAAAATCATGTATCATAGGAAAAATAGAAAATCATAGAGAAAATAGAAAATAGAAAATAGCTATGACAGAGAAATTACAAAATATGGGAAGCAAAAAGTAGAAGGTAATCATCCCTTATTCCACCACCCAGAGATAAGCACGTTTAGCATTGGGCACATATTTTGGACATTTTTGTTCATGACTTGTTTTCTTCTTCTTCTTTCTTTTCTTTTTTCTTTTTTTTTTTTTAAGATTTATTTATCTATTTGACAGACAGAGATCACAAGTAGGCAGAGAGGCAGGCAGAGAGAGAAGGGAAGCAGGGTCCCCACTGAGCAGAGAGCCAGACATGGGACCGGAAGGCAGAGGCTAAATCCACTGAGTCACCCAGGCGCCCCTCTTCTTTATCTTCTTGGTGTTCTTCATTCCATTAATGTCTCTTTATGTCCAGTTTTATTCGATCTTCTTGCTGCAGTTAGAAATCTCATGCTAAAGGACAAACCAGAACGTCTTGTCCCCCCGATGAAAAGTCCTTTGATGACCCTTATTGCCTACAGGTAAAACCCACTTGTCTCCTTTTGTAGTTTCATTGCATCCAATTCCAGTTTACACCTTACATTCCAGGAATACACTGAACTGTCTGAAGTTCTTTGGCTTCATGCCTTCCTATCTTAGCATATGCTCTTCCACCATTCCCTGCAGCCTCATTCCATCTTCTCATCTTTGTATCTCAGCACATAGTAGTGACTCAATGCACATGGAGATAAATCACATTTGTAAGCACAGGCTGCCTCAAAAAAAAAAAAAGCATAATGATGAAAGAATTGGAGACAATGTCATTCAATAATCTTTAGATGAAACTGAAGATGTATTGTCAGGAAAAGATAAGAATCATGGAATGGAAAGGCACAGGCAGGAAGGGTGATATCAATGATTTTCACATTACTTAAACTGCTATTTTGAGGAAGAGGAATTAGATGAGTTTGATATAACCATACACATGGAACCAGGACGAGCTTGGAAATTTCCAAGAAAGATTTAGATTCAACAGATATGAAAACTATCAAAAAACCAGACCTATCTGAAGAGGAGTGGGATGTTTTAAGAGGTAGTGGAATAGCCAAAACATGGAAAGAGCCCAGATGTCTGCCTGTCAACAGATGAATGGATAAAGAAGATGTGGTACATGCACACATACAGGAATATGACTCAGCCATCAGAAAGAATGAAATCTTGCCATTTGCAATCATGTGAGTGGAACTAGAGGATATTATGCTAACAGAAATAAGTCAGTCAGTCATAGGAAGACATACCATATGATTTCATTCATATGTGGAATTTAAGAAACAAAACAGGTGAGCATAGGGGAAGGGAAGGAAAAATAAAATAAGATGAAATCAGAGAGGGTGACAAACTGTAAGAGACTCTTAACTCTAAGGAACAAACAGGGTTGCTGGAGGGGAGAGGGGTGGGAGATGGGGTAACTAATGAGCACTGGGTGTTATATGCAACTGATGAATCTCTCGATTCTACACCTGAAACTAATAATACACTCTATGTTAACTAAATAGAATTTAAATAATAGTTGGCTCTCCATCTCAGGTGTGTCCAATCATTGACTGAATAAGTTCTTGAAGGAGGTGCTTTGTGGACATTCAGCCATGGGGTGAAGAATTGCTTAGGTACACCAAAGCCTCCTATTTTCTTGTTAAGCTGTTCTGAAGATACTACCGTGTGTGGGTCAGGTGCAGCTCTCAACACTCTACTTGGATTATTCCATTTCCTCCTGGCAACTTATGAAGTAGGTTTTTTTTTTTTTTTTAAGATTTTATTTATTTGTCAGAGAGAGAGAGAGCACAATCAGGGGGAAGGGCAGGCAGAGGGAGAAACTGGCTCCCTGCTCAGGAAGGAGCCCAAAGGTAGATTCAATCCCAGGACCTTGGGATCATGACCTGAGCTAAAGGCAGACACTTAACCATCCAGGTGTCCTGAAATAGGTGTTGTTATTAACTGTATTTTACAGATGAGAAAAGCAAATCCCAGAGAGATTAAATGACTTTCCAATATGTACACAGCTGGTGAATGGTGTGGGGTACAGGGCCAGGCATAGCCCAGAGCCTGTGGGCTTTGCCATTGTGTTAGATGCTTCCCCATACCACCTACAGTGTGGCTTTCAGTCTCTAAATTCTGTGTCTGTAAAGCACTAACACATGCTTGCAACATCTGCAGCAAAGGTGGGGAGCCTAGGCCCTGCTTCCAGGAGAGCCCAGATATTTCCAAGGCCAGTCCAGGAAAGGCTTCTAGTTCCTACCTACTTTCCTCACAGCCAGCCTTGGATGGCAGAAGTCAGGCTGGTGTGTGAAAGATTGGGCCAGAATGCTTTCTTTCCATTCCATCATACAGAATTTGGCTCTTAAGCCCCAGATGCTTAATATCTTCTCTTTGGAACTGGCTCACAGCTGTCCCAGAAATGGCTCCTTTAGCTCAAGCTCTAATTTGGAAAACACATCAGCATTTCTCCACCCAAGTGTTCTTCTCAGATAAGCCATGCTTATGGCAGATAAGCAATTGCTAGGCCCTTCTTCAGGGGTGGCTGCTCATGCTGGTGGAAGTAAATGGGCCTTAGGCTTACCTAGGTGAAGCAACTGCTGGAAAATGTCCTGTGAACACAAGATCAGTAAAGGCTCACAAACAGGATGAGTTTATTTTCCTAGCCTCACATCAGGTTATGAGAGCTGACAAATATACATATACTTATGGGGACAATGTTTGATATGAGAACTATACCAGAAAATTTGGAACATATAGTTCCACACAGGGATTAAAAATATAATCTTGAAATCCAGTGTCTGATAATTTGCAGTTCATGTCAGGTAACCTCTTGGTGGAAGGAAAATCTCCCAAAATGCCTGCTGCCAGACCTCCCAGGGAGATGGGACTTTGGGAAGTGCCACCATCCAATGCTGAATTTAAGAAAAGGACAGAGATGGGGCTTAGTTGATGTGTATGGCTTTTCCTTTTCTCTCTCTTATGTTTCTGTTAAGTCCTGGACAATTGCCTGTATAACTTTCGGGGTTCAAACTGAAAATTCCAGGTTAGGAAAGGCTTAGAAGATCTGAGTACATAAAACATCCTGTTTCTCCTTAAAAGATCAAGAGGAACCATCATTCAGTTATGGAAAGCAAAACCTGGCATCTCTCCTGAAGACAGTGTTGAGATTGGCCTGAAAGTGCCCAAGCTTCCACACCCATTATGAGATGGGTTTACTGTGATGGATACAAGGCTGAGGACATATCACAATCTTTTGTTTTATAAAAGAGCATCTTCACTAAGCCCTGCTTTGGTGATGAATTGTTCTTCACAGGGCCCCAGGGGTCACATCAGGAGAGAGTTTGAAAATGACTTTGTGAGCAAGAGCCTGAGGAAGGAAAATGAAAAGTTACTGGGGCTGAAAAGTAATGTGCAGAAAGGTTGTCTGATCAAGTGCTAGACCAACAGGCCATATAAACTCTATTCCCATGCTCCTTCTTTTGAACTCAACTTTCAAGTCACTCTAGTGTAAAATAAGAGGAAAGAGAGAAATAATTGAAGACCCCCAAATTGGAGATCTTTGCTAATGTTAGTCTGATTTCATTGTCTAGTTTCTGCTTTGACTTACAGCTTTTTTTGTTGGTGATGGTGGCTAGGAATGTACATTTCATGTCCCAACTTTCCAGACTCCATGGCTCCAGCCAAGCACTCAGAAGGCAATAAAAATGATCAAGAAATCCTGATCATAGAATCAATAAGGAAATAATGATGAGAATCACTAAACTAGGAATAGAGTTTGGTTTGGGTTTAGTGTGGTGGTGGGAGGTAAAAGTTTCTCATAGATAGACTCACAGTTTGTCAGAACAGGAAGAGGATTTTGGGATCACCTAACTTGCTACTTAAATTTTCACTCATTCAAAGGATATTTATCAAGCTATGCTTTATGGGCCATCTGTTATGCTAGGGTTGGGGATAAAGTGGTATATAAGAGCTCTGTAGGCATTGTCCTCACGGAGCTTGTAATGGAAGCCAAACATGAATCAAACAATCACATAATCAATAAATAATCAAAAACTTGTTTAGAGCTTTAAGGGAAGAGAACAAGTTACGGCAAGGATCATCCTTGGGCAGGGATGGTAGAGGATGGCTTCCCTAAGAGGAAGAGAATCTTGCCAAGTGAGTGGGCAGGTAGACAAGTCCAGGCAGAGGGGTCTGTAAGTTCCAGCTGAGGAAGGTTGCCTGAACAGCTGTGGAAAGACCTATGGCTCTCCTGTCCTGCCTCATGCTTTTCCCTTGACTTTCTTCTGCCTCTTAAAAAACATTACTGGAAGGAGATAACCAGTTTACTACTTCTGTTTGAAGTGTGGGGAACCAGAAATCACTTTCACTTTCAGAGAAAGCAATTCAGGAAGCACGGTGAGAAAGGCTCTCCTGACCACTTCCTCATTTGTAAAATGGAGGAAATAATCCTCAGCCTAGCCACAGAGCAAAGGAAGGCGGGGAACTGGGTCAATAGAACAGAGGTTTTATTGTGCTTTGCTCTACTGCACTCGGTAGATACTGCTTGCTTGCTTGCTTTATTTATTTGATTTATTTTTTTAAATAAAGTTTTATGATAGGCCTGCACTGACCAAATCTATTTGTGCCATTTTCACAGCAGCCTTTTGCTCATTTTGTGTCTCTGTGTCACATTTTGGTAATGTTCACAATTTTTTAAATGTTTTCACTATTATTATATTTGTTATGGTCATCTGTGATCAATGAGATCAGTGATCTTTGACGTACTATTGTAATTGTTTTGGGGTTCCATGAACCCTACCTATATAAGATGGCAAACTTAATTAGTAAATGTTCTGTGAAACACAACAATATTGAAATTAGGCCAATTAACATCCTACAATGGCCTCTAAATGTTTAAGTGAAAGGAAGAATCATGTGTCTCTCTCCCTCCTTTTAAATCAAAAGCTAGCAATGATTTAGCTTAGAGAGAAAGGCGTGTCCAAAGCTGAGAGGCTGAAAGCCATACCTCTCACATCTAACAGCCAAGTTGTGAAAGCAAAGGAAATGTTCTTGAAGGAAATTAAAAGTGCTATTCCAGTGAATGCATGAATGATAAGAAAGTGAAATAGGCTTATCACTGATAAGAAGAAAGTTCTGGTGGCCTGGAGAGAAGATATCACTAGCCACATTCCTTTAAGCCAAAGCCTAATCCAGAGCAAGGCCCTAAGTCTCTTTACTTCCGTGAAGGCTGAGAGAGGTAAGGAAGATGCAGAAGAAAAGTCTGCGGCTAGAAGAGCTTGATTCATGGGGTTTAAGGAGAGAATCCATCTCCATAATATAAAAGTGAAAGGTGAAGCAGCAGAGTGTTGATGTAGAAGCTGCAGTGAGTTATCAGAAGATCTAGCCAAGATCATTAATGAAGGTGGCTACACTAAACAACAAATTTTCAATGTAGACAGAACAGTCTCATATTGGAAGATGCCTTCTAGACCTTGATAACTAGAAAGGAGAAGTCAATGCCTGGTTTCAAAACTTCAAAGGACTGGTTGACTCTTTTAGGGGCTAATGCAGCTGATGATTTTAAGTTAAACCAATGCTCATTTACCATCCTATAGCCCACAAAAATTATGCTAAATATAGTCTGTGCTCTAAAAATGGAAAAACAAACCTTGGATGACAGCATTATCTGTTGACAATACGGTTTACTAAATATTTTAGGTCCACTGTTGAGAACTACTGCCCAGAAAAAAAAGATTCCTTTCAAAATATCACTGCTTACTAACAATGTACCTGGTCACCCAAGAACTCTAATGCAGACATAGAATGAAATTAATGTTTTCATGACTACTAACTGAACATCCATTTTGCCACCTGTGGATCAAAGAGTAAATTCAACTTCCAGGTTTTGCAATTTAAGAAATACATTTTATAAAACTATAGCTCCCATCGATGGTGATTCCTCAGATGGATCTGGGAAGAGTATATTGAAAACCTTCTGAAAAGAATTTACCATTCTAGATGCCATTTGGAACATCTGTGATTCACAGAAAGAGGTAAAAAAATCAACATTAAGAAGGGTTTGGAAGAAGTTGGTTCCAGCCTTCAGTGCTGACTTTGAGGGAGTCAAGACTTCAGAGGAAGTAATTGCAGATGTGGTGGAAAGAGCAAGAGAGCTAGAAGTGGAGTCTGAAGATATGACTGAATGGCTGCAATCTTGTGATAACACTTGAACAGATGAGGAGCTGCTTCTCATGAACAAGGACAGTGGCTTCTTGAATGGAATCTACTCCTGGTGAAGATGCCATGAAGACTGCTGAAATGACAGCAAAGGGCTTAGAAATATTACATAAACTGATAGAGCAGCAGCAGGATTTGAAAGGATGGACTCCAATTTTGAAAGAGGTTTTACTATGTGGAAAATGTTATCAGAGTATCACAAGCTATAGAGAAATTGTTCATGAAAGGAAAAGTCAATCAATTATAGCAAATGTCATCATTATCTTATTTGAAGAAAGGGCTACAGCCACCCCAACCTTCAGCAACCACCACTCTGATCAGTCAGTGGCCATCAGTGTGGAGGTGAGACCCTTTACCAGCAAAAAGACAACAACTTGCTGAAAGCTCAGATGATGGTTGGCATATTTTAACAATTTTTAAATTGTTTTAATTTAATTTAAAAATTTTAAATTAATGTATATACATTGTATTTTTTAGACATAATGTTAATACATACTTAATAGTCTACAGTATGGTGTAAACATAATTTTTATGTGTATTTCACACCAAAAAATTAATTTGGGTCATTTTATTACAATATTCACCATATTGTGGTGGTCTGGAACTGAACCTACAAATGTCTCTGAGGTATGCCTGTCCTGCTCTGCTGGATCTTTTGGAGACCACTTTTACCACCAAGCATTTGATTGACTTGATATAACTGAAGAGGAATTTGTGGCCCCACATAACATGCCACCAACTCAGGAAGCCTAGATGGAAAGGGATGTCCCACCAATCTCAAACCTGGATAAGGTTCTAAAATGGGGCCGACCCCATTCTTGATACAGTCAGCACTTTCTGATGGAGTTACTGATGGTTTTGTTGTTGACTCAGGACCCTGCAATGTGTCAGGGCATTTTAAAGAAGTCATATCCCCGTGTCCAAGTCTGAGGGAGGAGTCAGGACTGTCCTCAATATAGGCCACACCCAGGAGTTTAGAAAACAATTCCTTGATTTAAGCTGGCCATCCTCTCTGCAGAATGGTGGGCAGAAAAACATGCGACTTAATCCAGAAGTCTGATTAGCTGGATGATGCTCAACTGAGAGTTTGGTCCCACCAAAGTGTGGTATGCCTTCTGTACTTTCCAACAAGCTTTTAACCAAATTTAAAGAAAATGACAGAGTCATTACATGGTGAGCCAATTCTAAGCTTCCTCACAAGCCTCACCTCAGAACTGGATGCTGTCTAAAAGGAATATATTTCCATTAAAACAGGTGCTCAAGTAGATTATTGTCCCTACCATGCCCATTAAGCCCCATGCTGTCCCTAGACTTGAGTCACCTTGGACCTGGGGCACAGACATTGAAGAAATTTAGATAAAATACCAACATCCTCCAGGAGGAGAATCTAGAATGAGGCTTTCCTTCTTCAGCTACTTCTCTCTAAGTTTCCCCTGGTAGAAATGTTATCAGAGGAGCTCCTCTTCTCTAACAAAGAGCAACTGGTATACCCAGACAGTAGAAAGCTCTTCTTTTTAAGGGCCAAGTTTGCCTTTCTCCAGGATACTACACACAACTTTGCATCCCTTACTTGTGAACCTACTGAGCGCCCATGAAATACCCTGCTAATTGCAAGGTGGAGGAGAAAAGGGTAGGGGGAAAAGATAATGCAGTGCAGTGGTTAAAGCATATGGACCCTTGGAGCCAAATGACCGGGTTGAATCCTGGCTCCACCACTTCTCAGACAAGTGACCTTGGACACGCTATTTGATCTCATCTTAATGTAAGGACGATGATAGTACCTCACAAATTTGCTGTGAGGACTAAACAAGTCAGTTCACAACAAAGATTCAGAACAATGTGTCACTGGTAGTAAACACCATTATTACTGTAAGCATTGTCAGGCTATCAGTGGAACTCTAAAACAGATTAAAATTTATTTAACACAGAATCTGTTAAAATGCAGATTCTGATTCAGGCCATGTGGGGTGGAGCCTGAATTCTGTATTTCTGACCAGGTCTGGGTGATACTGAAGCTGTGGCTCCACTGACCACACTTTGGGAAGCAAGGCCGAAGAGCATGTTGGTCATCCTGGGAGGTCGAGGCAATCTCACCAAGCCTTGCTGAAGTATGAGATGCTCTTAAGCAGGTATTGGATTTTCACTGGGGTAGAGTGATCCTTGTCACAACACTCTTGTCAAGTAATTAGTGTGATCGGTAAAGTGTGTGAAGTCAGCATTGGATACAGAAACTACACACACTAATTGATATCAGCGTCCTATAGGATTCTTTAAAAAATGAAATGAAAATACATTTTTATTTTATTTTATTTTTCTAGACAGAGAGACATACACCTACACTGAGCTGCTAGGGAGCAGAAGTGATTTATGCTAGTGTCTCCTTCCAGTAACAATAAAAGCTATCTAACAGAGTTATGGAAAGGACTTGGATGATTGTGACCCAGTCCTGCAACATTACAGGAAGGAAGAGCTCTGCGTCAATTTTCCCTCTTGATAGTGCAGCCTGTATCATTACCACTCTTACCAAGCTTGCATTTTTAAAGGTTACTTATGGTCACCAACTGGCCAACCCATGCCTTTGCCATGACTATTATTTTCATTGGCCCATTTGATGCCATTGATTACTCCCTTCTTTCTGAAACTCTCTCCCCACTTGTGTCTGTGATGGGTGTACACCTGTAGTTCTTCCACATCCACAGTTAGTTCTTTGCTTTCCTTCTCCTCCCTCCCTTCTAGATCTCTTTTAATCTGGAGAATATTATGAAGACAGAGAAATGCAGTTG
Organism: Mustela nivalis; assembly: GCF_964662115.1. Lineage (NCBI taxonomy): Eukaryota > Metazoa > Chordata > Mammalia > Carnivora > Mustelidae > Mustela > Mustela nivalis. The sequence continues at coordinate 110,078,946 of NC_139026.1, read as the reverse complement.
CTGCCCATGAATAGCTGTAAGCTAGATGGAGAGGCAGACACAGAAACAGCTAAGTGCAGAAGTGGGTGACAATATTCCTAAGAATTTTGTCCAAAGAACTGTGGGAGCATAATGGAGGAAGAGGAATGTACATGTGAGCTGTGTCAGAGGATGAAGCTTCCTTCTGCTCTTTTATTCAGTAAGCCTTCCACCCCTTGTGTGGCTGTGTCTAACTCTGTTTTTCTCAGGAAATTCATTCACTTCCTCCTAAAGGCTCAGAGTTGGTCCTCATCTTCCAAAGTCATCCCTTATTGATGTTTAAAAATGAATGCTACTGGGTGGCTCAGTTGGTTAAGCCTCTGCCTTTGGCTCAGGTCCTGATCTCAGGGTCCTGGGATTGAGCCCCACATCAGGCTCTCTGCTTGGCAGGGAGCCTGCTTCCTCTTCTCTCTCTGCCTGCCTCTCTGCCCACTTGTGATCTCTCTCTCTGTGTCAAATAAAATAAAGTAAAATCTTTTTAAAAAAATGAATGCTCCAGAAATTGGCATTTCTGGTTGTGACTACCATCATCATCAACATCATCAGGTTGTGATTATTGGTCTAAAGCTTACTTCTGATTCACATGAACCAGCTTGGGCTGGCTAGAAATAAGAGGTATGATAAATCTCACAGATCATGTTTTGTGCCTTCATTTGGCCAATTTTTTTTTTTTTAAGATTTTATTTATTTATTTGACAGAGGTCACAAGTAGGCAGAGAGGAAGGCAGAGAGAGAGAAAGGAGGAAGCAGACTCCCTGCCGAGCAGAGAGCCCAATGCGGGATTCGATCCCAGGATCCTGAGATCATGACCTGAGCCGAAGGCAGAGGCTTAACCCACTGAGCCACCCAGGTGCCCCTGGCCAATGGTTTTACATTGGTTTTTAATGGTCTACAAGCTTATAGTAAAAAATATATTAAAAAATATAGGTCTAGAACTAGGAAGACAGGTAGTTCTCTCTTGGGTTAAGGAGGAAGTTTATCACACTGAGGTTCAAGGGTGCCTGATGTATTTTCTTATTGGAAGAGAGTTTTCCTATGAAGGGAAGAAGAAGTCTAGTCTAGATAGCTTTCCTAGAGTCTCAAGTTTTATTATTTTTTACATGTTCTTATTAAAATGTCTTTATTCATTAGAGGGTTCCATTTCTTTTTAATTTAACCTTTCCATATTAATATATTTATGGATCTCACAAGTGATTTGATGAACACCAAAAGGGGACTGTTGTTCTAGAAAAGGGATGGCAAATATTCTGTTGCCTAATAAATTAAAAACTCTAAGAGTAATTAAAATATCAACCTTCATGTTGAATTAATTTTTTGTATTAGCAATATGGGTTGCTAATATGGGTTAGAAAGAGAACCTCAGAGAGAAAAAGTATTTTAAAAGATCCTGATATTGAAAGAAAACAAATAAGACAAAATGGAGACAAGATGTTCCAAAGTGAACAATAATGATAATATCAGTTACCATTTCTTGAGGACTCAGCCTGTGGTGGTTACTGTGCTAAGTGCTTTACATATATCATTTCATTTCTCCGATGATATTGGTAAAGATAAATGAATTGAGAGTTAGGCAAGACAGATAACTTGTCTAATAAGGCACATCTGGAGCTGGAATTAAAAGCTAAGCTGAGTTTACCTTAAAACCTCAACCGTTAGCTACTATTCAGGCAAAAAGGCAGATATACTGCACTATTCTCTGACTCTGTGCTGTGGCAGATGTTGTTATCCATCATGGCCTCTTTTCCTCCTGTCCCAGATGGGGCCTTGCAATTCCTCTCAACAATATCTCTCTCATGACAACTCTAATCCATTGGGAGTCATTGGGATCATGATTTGCCACCCCTATCTATGCTGTCCCACTACTGGTGACCAACTCTATCTTTCTGCTACAGGCAGGATAGGAAACAGACTTCTTTTGGCACTCGCCAATGATGTAGATGCCTGGGCCTGCACTTTTTCTTTTGCTTTAAACCTTTTTAAGAAAAATTGTGAAGTACAGCATACATATAGAAAAGTGCAAAAAAGAAAGCAGTTACAGAGTATAATTTATCACAAAATAAAACCACGTAACTCTCACTCAGGTCAAGAAATATAATATCACCAGCTCTATAGAAGTCCCACTCATGCCCCTACCTGGTAGTACCCCCTCCTACATCTAGGTAAACACTATATTATGCTTCAGTGTCATGTTAGAAAGTATTTTTTTTCTAACAAAAAAAAAATCATGCATCTATCAATAGGTGTAGGAAAAAAAATGTCATTAAATTCAACATTTATTCTCCAATCTTTTACATTATTTTCTGCATTTCCCATTCTTTTGATTCTCTGTGATTCGTTCTCAGTATTTTCCCCTGATTTCTCAATAGTTCAACTGTTCTGTTTTCAGCTGTACTAAATCTTCTTAAGTCCATTCACTGAATATTTTATATTTGCTGTTGTATTCTTCATAACTAACCTTACATTTGGCTCTTTTCCAATATCTTCTGGTTTTCTAGAAAATAATCTATCTTGTCTTTGATATTTTTGAATATAATAAATACAAATATTTTCAAGTCTATATCTGATAATTCCAATATCTGGATCCCCTTTCAGCTTATTTCTATTGTCCACAGTTTCTACTCATTTTCATTCCTGTTATCTTGTCTTTCTGTGTGCCTAGTTATTTTGTATTGTGGGTTAGACCTTATTTTTGTAAAGTTGTTTTTCAAAATAACTTGAGAACTTTGATGATGTTATCTTTCTCCAGAGAAGACTGAAAATTTGTTTTTTTCAGGCATTTTTTTTTCAAGTTTCAGAAAAGAGATTTAGATTATTTTATTCAGCCTTTCTAGTTTTCCTCAGTAGGACAGTCGATCTAAATTACCTCATGTGCCATTTTGGAATGGAGAAGTCATCTAGGGAAAAGTCATGTAGGGAAGTCCCTTCATTACAATTTTCCTTACTATCACCACCACCTCAGATCCAGGTAACTGGGACTTTGAGTACATGGACATATTAAAAAGGGTTGGAAACCCTCTGCTACTCAAATAAATCCTAGACCCTGGAGAGAGCTTATTGGAGTGAAGTTTCTGTGGACTAATTACAGACTGAAATACCCTAATAAGATTAAACAGGAGGGAGTGATGGTTTGGCTCCTGATTCTTACTCCTTTCAGAAATGTGTAAAAGTGCAGATTTTAGGAAAATTGAAAAATGTCTTCATGATTCAGGTGGCAAATGGGACATGCTTACTATATAGCTGTCGAGTTGGATGAGTTACTCTGATAGTCCTAATTATATCTCTCTCTTTATCCAACAAACACTATTATACCCAGGCAACTCACAGCTTTCTCTTCCCCAGCTGTTTCTGAGGTGGAGTTTAACAAACAAGTTTGTTTATTGATGCCAACTTATGGTGACTCTACACTAAAGTCAATCTTTCTATGAAATTCAAACAAAATGTTCTTTGGATTCCAGACTTATTTATTTCCCATTCTGGCTCAATCACTAGTGAATCAATAAAGGCTTTGGCACTGATCAAATCTTCTTCATAGGAGAAAATCTCCTAGCATTATGCTTAGTGTTTTGTTTCGTTTGAAGAGATTTCAGATTTACTGGAAAAAATTCCAGACTATTTTCTCTTCTGCCTCTAATAGCTGTGTGACCTTGGCAGTTATGTCACCTTATTGGGTCTAGGTTTCAACATCTTTAAAAGTGAATATTGGATGAGAAAGCCCACTCTGGATCTAAAATTTGCTGGGTTATTTTCTAATTATCTTAAGAAAGATCTAGTACCTTTTCTTCTTCCAACTATCACTGTGCCTTATATACAGTAAGTCCTCAGTAAATGTGTGACAAATGAATTAATACATAATTTTTATAATATAACAGAATTATATTATATATTACATAAGAAATAATCTCATATATAATTTATATAACGTTTAGGGAATACTTTACATCTGCTATCATAGTTAGGAATAATTAATTTTGAGATTTAAAAATCAAGTATACTTCCATTACTAGCTTTTGGAGAAACTTGTAGCAGATGAGCCCTTCTATCATAAACATTAAAAAACTGGGCAAAAATATGAGGTAATTATTTTCAGAAAGTGGGCATAAAGCAGCACAGGGCTATAATCCCTGAGAGAATTAAAACTCATGAGGTAAACACCACAATTCTGTGACTGGCAACAATTCCTCACTGTAGCACCAAGAGCTACAGTCCAAGCAGACAGACCACAGCAACCCCACTGATTTGAGAAGGCAGAGATCAGATCATAATTTGGGCAACTGTAGTGGTTGTGGTGTGACATCAGAGAGGAGGCAGCTGGGTAGATAAGTAGCTCTAGAAGTTTGTGTAGGGGTTGCCTGTGTGTCCCTGGCTTAGTGTTGGGTCATGCCTGTACATAGTGAGACCACCAAGGGCTATCAAATAACAGCTGTTATAGGGCAAAGCAGAAAACAATACTACAGGTTAAGCAGTGTTAAGGAAAGAGCAGTGTCTGTAGGATGGCATTCTGGGTCTGCCATAGTGGAGATGTCTAATTAATATTTTATTAATACCCTTGGAAGCTAACTGAGACACTAGAAAGTACACCTGGAATAAGTAACCTACCCTAAAGTAAGGCTAATACTTTAAAGAGCCTGGTGGGTATTAAGGAGGGCACATATTCATGGAGCACTTGGTGTGGTGCATAAACAATGAATCTTGGAGAACTGAAAAAAATTAAAAAAAAATTTAAAAAGAAAATATTTAAAGAATTAAAGAAAAGTATATTAAAAGAATTAAATAAGTATATGGGTTTAAAGAGAGAACAGATAGGGAATTTCACAGATAAAATGAAAACATAGAAAGAAAACAAATGTAGATCCTATAAAGAGTAACTGAAATGAAAAATTTATTGAATACACTTGATGAAGATGAAGACAGCAGAGGAAAAAGTGAGTTAACTGGAAGAATAATCAATAGAAATTATTTAATCTATGAAACAGACAAAAAATAAAACACCTGAAGAAAACTGAACAAAGCCTCAGGGACCAATGAGATAATACAAAATCACTTAACTTAAGCATAAATTGTAGTCTTAGAAAGGGAAGTATGAGATTGGAGAAAAAAAAACATAGATATTTGAAGAAATAATGGCCTCAAATTCCCCAAACTTGATGAAAGCCTTCAATTTATGAATGAATCTGAAAAGTTCAGTGAACTCCAAGTAGAAAAAATATAATTAAAACCACAAGATACATTGTAGTTAACTGCTAAAAGCCAAAGACATCTAGAAAGCAGATAAAAAAAGAAACATGTACAGGGGAACCAATGATAAGAAAATTGATGACTTTTCATCAGAGACAATGGAGGCCAGAAAAAAATGTAACAGCATCTTTATAGTTCTGAGAGAAAAAAAAAAGTGTCAAACAGGATTGTATATCCAGCTAAAATATTCCTCAAAAAGAGGATGGCATAAAGACATTTTCAGATAAACAAAAGCAAGAGAATTCTGATCTCTGAACTGAGCAACAGATCTGTGTCTTATAAATCCTAAGGGATGTCCTTCAGGATGAGGGGAAATGAAACCAGAAGGAAACTAGGATCTGTAGATCATGATTTACTTAAAAGATAACTGACTGCTTTAAGCAAAAAATACATATATATATAAACACTGTAAGATGGGGTTTAAATATATGTGTAATTAAAAAGAGACATATAACAATCACAGAGGATGGGAGGTTGGGTAAATGAAATTATCCTATTGTTAGGTTATTACATTTGTGATGATACACAATTCAGATATATGAATTTTATTGAATGTAAATTATACTTCATTAAAGTTAATTTTTAAAAATCAACTGTAGAAGTTCCCCTTCCTCTAACTAGTCCAACTTGGAGCCTGACATAGGTAAAGAGTTGAACCCACAGGAATACGAATAGCTAATATTCGCTGAATGCTTCTTATCTGTGGAGCACATTTCTAAATGCTTTATGAGCATTTATTTATTTAATCTTCACGAGAACTCCATGAAGTAAATGCAGTTTTATTTTTAAATTTTATTTACTTATTTGATAGAGATCACAAGTAGGCAGAGAGGCAGGCAGAGAGAGAGGGGGAAGCAGGCTCCCCACTGAGCAGAGAACCTGATGCGGGGCTCGATCCCAAGACCCTGGGATCATGACCTGAGCTGAAGGCAGAGGCTTTAACCTACTGAGCCACCCAGGTGCCCCAGTAAATGCATTTTTAACCTCCATTTTATAGATTAGGAAATGCAGGCATATAGCTAGTAAGTGGTGGCTCTGAGAATTTGAACTCAGGTAGTAGAACTTCACTGTCTATGTCCTCACCTACTAATTGTCACGGATCAGCAGCAGGGAACAAACCAAGAATAACAGGTACCTGGGGTTCATGCTCTGTATATCGATCATTTTATGGGACACTGACCCCACTGTATCTTGATTTTCTAATCCCTCATTTTTTTTCTTCCAGCACTGTAAAGCATGGGTCACTTATAAGCCTAAGTGGCCTTTATTATTATCATTATTTTAAAGTAGGTTACAGTCATCTTGCTGCTGGCTGTTTTTTCATGTTTAGGGATCTCCAGGAAAGGGCCAGGCACAAAACAGAATAAATCATGGAGCTTCCTGAGTTTAGGAAGCTCTTCTTCTATGAGCTGCCACTTGCCATAATCCTGGGCACAAGATCAGTGTTTAATAAATATTATTGACTAGGACACTTGGGTGGCTCAGTCAGTTAAGCATCTGCCTTTGGTTCAGGTCACGATCCCAGGGTCCTGGGATTGAGCCCCATGTCGGGCTCTCTGCTCAGCAGGGAGCCTGCTTCTTCTCCCTCTGCCAGCTGCTCTGCCTGCTTGTACTCTCTCTCTGTCAAATAAATAAATAAAATCCTTATAAATAAATAAATAAATAAAGTTGGCTCACTTCTCCCACCTTTGGCCTGATTGTTAATGTGCTGGGAGCTGAAAGATAGAAGGGATTTGCCACAGGTCCTGCCCTGTCGATGACTACATGTAGAATTAGTGATTAAAAAAAGAAATTCTCAGGTTAGTTCTGTTCTCTGCCACTGAAGTACAGGATGATACAGCCCAGGAGAATTTTAGGGTTAATACAGTTTAGCCCTTTCATTTTCCAGATGAGGAAACTGAAGGTCAGAGATTAAACAGTAAGGTCACCTCAATGGCCAGACTTAGATCCCCTGGTTTCTTCACCTGCAGACCCAGAGTGCCTCCCACTTTCTCCACGTCCGTAGGTGGCAATGGTACCATTTCTCATCAGCCTCTGAATCCAAGGAGGTTCACCAGCCATTGAAACATAAATAAGCCAACATCTTAACTATTAATTGTCCTCAGTCTTGAAAGCCATATGGAGCACCCTGATGGGAAATGTGCCCTCCTCCAAACCACAGTGACCTGTGTCCTACCGGGAGTATTCCTGACTTGGAAAATAGTCTGAACCCATCTCTGTTCATTATTCTGGGAGAAGCGCTTGGGACTGTATTTGCCTATCTATAAATTAGGGATAATGTCCCTGCCTTCCTGGACCACCCGACTGATTAATCAGCCAATAAATCCGTTGCAGTCTGTCTGAAAGCCTTGCACTGATGCTGAATATTGCCTTTAGTTGGTGGTAACCCTACCATTTATCACCACCTACATTTTGTTTTTAAGTCAAAAAGGGACATTTTCATCATGGGGGAATGTCTGTGCTCTCCTTTAGTAAATATGAGAAGTTATTGTGTGATTGGATGCATTCTTTGTCACTATTATTTTTTAAGCTAGTGTATGTACAACACCAAATAATAGAGATTTTCCTGGTTTAGTCAGATCCTGTTATTGATATTCAATAATCTTTCAGCGAAACACCATGGCAACAGGGCCTGGAACTTTTGAAATATGCTCATTGTTTAAAATAACTTGTTTTGCTGCATTTGGGTCATTTTCTTTTCCTTACTACCTGATGCCATGGCTCAATGCAATCCATAACGTTTCTCTTCAAGAGGTGGATTTAAAGGGATCTCTGTTGCTAGAAGCTCCTGGAGCTTAGGAGGTAAAACCTCATCCTCATCCGTGGAACATTCATCACTAATCTCACTTTGTAGAGAGAGAAACTGAAGCAATGTGAAGCCAGGAACAGAGAGGTTGGCCGCAGAGCTGCTGTTGTAACTGTGCCCCTGACCTCCTCTTCTGGGGCATCTGGAAGGGAGGGGTCAAGAGCTCCCAAATCAGAAGAGGGGGTGCATGGGAGAGGGTGGGCCTCAACTCCTATCTGCCTTGAACATGACAGGTTTTGGGGGACTGGGGCGGGACCCTGTTCTAAATTCTGTTCTGTTTCTGGTATGCAAGGAATGCCAACACCAGGGAGCTGACATCAGACTCCTCAGAGCAAAGCAGGCCAGCCAACCTGTCTGGAAAGTTAAGAGGACGTGCTGTTTATAGCTGTCCTCCCTAGGGTCCGCTCTGTGTTGGCGATTGAAAGACGGCAGGCTGTCTGGAGCAGGAAAGTGGGAGGGAGCACTGACATTCCCTCAGGCTTCCCTCTTGGGGTGTCTGTGAACCAATGTGTGCGAGGGAACTCTGGGAACCCCAAAGACTGTACAAAACCGGAACATCCCATCATGACGTCCATCAGTCTTCTTACAGGTGGTGTAGGAATTGGGTCCTGTCTGTCTGCCACCAGGGAGCTGTATGACCTTGAGAAGGTCATTTAAGATGTCTGGTTGCAGTGTTCTCATCTGTAAAATGGAAACTTGGTTGGATCAGATATCTAAAGTCCTTTCCCACTCAGGAATGGCACCATGGAAGGAATGCAGAGAACAAGGTTTCTTGTTTTAGTAAAAGGAAGTGGCAGAGAAGGGACCTAAGCTGCAGACAGGACTTCTGCATGGGATGGGCAGTGGGATGGGCAGCTTCTGGTCCCTTCTAGGGAGAAGTAGAGAGAGGGATGGACTTAGGCAGCTGCCCCTGTCCTTGTATCAAGTAGCCTTGTAAGTGGTTTAAGGTCCCTCATTTTGGTTTTAGATCCCTTTAGGGATTTAAGATCCCCTTGGGACAAAAGGATGAAAAGGCAGAGAAAGCAAATTAGAAAGTGAGGGGGAGAAGAGGGCCAAGTCCAAGAAAATGAAAGGGAAGAGAAAGCAGAGAGTGGAGAAACAAAAGGCCTGCTACTGGCAAGGGCCACTGGTGCAGAGTGGAAGAGCATGTGGAAGGGGGAAAGAGACGCAGAGGCTAGGTAGTTCAGGCCCTACAAGTCACAGATAGAACAGAGATCCAGAACAAACTGACCTTCACAAAGTCCCTGAGTGGGACAGCAGGGCCGGAGTCTGAGTCTTCTGTCCACTTTAGGCTTGAGCTCTCCTGCCTCACCTGCAGCATGCTGGCACATTATGGGATTGCCACATGAATCAGAAGAAAGGGAGGTCTGGGAAGTTGGTGACATGGGCAGAGGAAAGAGCAGGGGGTGGGGAGAGGACAATGTGCATGCAAGCCTCTTCTCTAATGGGTCTTCTCTGGGACACAGGTTTCAAAATCTGTAAATTTCAGATTTGCAAATATCGGCTCTAGACAGGCTTTTCCTCATCCAATCTGGAATGGTGAGGTGTCCTTAAATACAGAGAGGAAGCTGCTGCTGGGACGGTCTCTGGTACCTGAGCCCTCGTCCTCCCTAGCAATGCAAGCACCCCCACCCCCCGCCCCGGGAATCCTGTCCTGGGAGCAGTTACAGTGACTGCAAATCCACTGTGGCCCATCTTACCGAAGAGCAAATTCTAGGTAGGATGGCGTAACTTCTTTTGAAGCATCAAACTGTAAAAAGACTCCAGAAAGTTGTTTTTAGCAGCTCTAATATGCCCCCAATGGGTCTGATTAACTGGCAGCATTTGCTATTCAGTGTGGCCAATTTCACAGTTACTAATCCCCAGGAGAGGGGAGAAGTCATTTGGGGGGAAAAAACTGCATTATGGGATGAGTGTGGTTCACCTGGGTACTTGGGCACTCCAGTGAGTTTTTAACTTTTGCAGCAGGAAGTTTTGGGTCAAGAATGAACTCTCTCAATAGCACTAAAAGCAGTGTGGTAGGTGTTGCGTAGTGTGCGGTCTCTGCTGGAAGAGAACCTCCCTGGAGTCTAAGATCTGCCATCCATTCTGATACTCTTGGAGGAAATTCCCGAGGCATTTTGCTGTCTCTCTGCACTGCAGTCTTTTGAATGCTTGCAGTGGAGAGGAAAGAACTGAGTCTATTTAGAAAATCACCTTCCTGTCCCAGCACCTGGGACCCACTGCGGTTTGCTCTGTGCTGACCTACATCACCGGGTTCTCACCGCATCCTCTTTGGTGGTGGACTAGTCCATGCAGAGACCTATGTACTGGTCTGGGCTGTGACCCAAAAGAATGAGGTTTTCACCCCGAATGGCCTTGCACCTCCATCCCTACATCTTCTACCAGAAACTTAAGGCTCGTTTCAAATACTGTCTCCTCATAAAGCTTTTCTGGGCTGCCATAGTCCCTGGGAAACCCATCCCTTGGATCTACTTCATTTTCCCACATATAATGCCTCTAGTAGTTTTTGGTCTCATGTAGCTATTTAACTCTTAAATGTTCTTTACTATTTCAAGTGTATCTGTTTTGGAAGATACAGATACTGAGCCTGGGAGGCTCAGTCGGTTAAGTATCCAGCTCTCGGTTTTGGCTCAGGTCAAGATCTCAGGGTCATGGGATTGAGCTTTGCGCTCAAGAGTCTACTTCAGATTCTTTCCCCCTTCCCTCTCCTCCTTCCTGCTTGTGTTCTCCCTGTCTCTCTAGAATCAATAAATAAAATCTTAAAAAAATAAAGTATATCTGTTTTGTCTTGATAGTGATTTTGTCATGTACTTGAATTTTACATGCCTCATGTAATATCATGGGGTATGCTGTGATGTAACAGCTACAATTTAACTAAGCACCTACTATAAGAAAGATGCTGTATAAGGGCTTTGTATGCATTAACTCCTTTAGTTTTTCTAACACCATATGAAATAGGTTCTACTGTTATTTCCATTTTACTGAGAAGGAAGCTAAGGCACAGAAAGTCTTAGTAACTTCTTCAAGGTCACAGAGTGAGTCAGTGCAGAAGCCAGGCAGTCTGATTCAAGAGCTCTTGCTCAAAACCACTTTGTCTTGTCTCTCCTGGCACCTTTTATCTCATATCCAATCAACAGATACTTGTTGGCTGGTTGGTGTTGATTTGTTTTCAAGAAACAGTTCTAATCTGACCAAGAAACAATAGGAAGAAAGGGTTTTATGCCTCTTTTCACTTCTCAATTAGGAAGCAAACTCTTGTTTAATAGCTGTTTTCTATTCTGTGTGATTCCAGAAATGACGCTTTTAACTGAGAGAGAGCCAATCTTACAAAAACTCAGACCATAGGGAAAGCATGTCCCATGAAAAGTCGCTAAGCATCAAGTATCTTAACAGATGGGGAGAGGACTCTCTGGTAATATGATACTTCTGTGGAGACTGACCTGGTGAGCAGGCCAGCCCAGCAGAGAGTTGGGGAAAGGGCACTGTGGACACAAGAAGCAGCAAGCTTGAAGGCTCCATGTTGGTAGTGGGTTTGGGGTGTTAGAAGCATGGCAAGGAGGTCACAGAGGCTGGCAAGATGGGACAGACAGAAGGGAAGGTGGGAGGGAGACGATTTCAGAGAGGAGAGCAGTGAGACCATGTAGGGCCCTCTGGGATTCTGTTGCGCATCAGTGAGTGAGGGGAGACTTGGAGGGCTCTGAGCACAGCTGTGATGTGTATTTTAGGAGGATTTGTATTTCAAAAAGACCATGTTGTCTACTGTGTTAAGAATAAGCTGTGGCAAAAGGTAAGCATGGAAACAAAGAATCCAGTTAGGAAGCTACTATAACGATCAAGGTGAGAGGTGTTGGTGATGATCAAGGTGAGAGGTGGCTGGTGCTAGAGGTGCTAAGAAAGAGGGAGTTTCTTGAAGGTATGCCCGAGAGAATTTCCTGAGGGACTGCCTACGAAGGGTGAGAGAAAGCAGTAAGTCCAAGATTTTTTTGGCCTGTGTAACTGGAAGGACGAGGTTGACATTGACCAAGACATGAAAGGCTTTGGGAAGACTGGAAGTTCTGTTATGGATGTGGTAAGTTTGAGATGCTTAGACATCTAATGAAAGGACTGGAATAAGCAGGGAGGTGTACAAGTTTGGAGCTTAGAACAGAGGTCTGAGCTTGTACATAGAGTTCATAGTTATTAGAAGACATATAAGAGATATTTAGTGCCAGAAGGCTCAGGATATTTAATGCCAGATACTCAGAAACTAAGTATCCCTGAGATAGAGAAGAGGTCTGAGAACTGAACCTGCAGCTCTGCAATGCTAAGAGGATGAGAACGTGAGGGAAAATCAGCAAGCGATTCTGATAAGGAAAAGCCAATGAAGAAAGAACAGTGTCCTGGTAGCTAAGTGGTGATGGTGGTTCAAAGACAAGGGATGATCAGCTGCATCCAATCCTACAGGTAGATCAAATACAATGGCACCAGGGAACTAACCACTGGGTCTGGTAATGTGGAAATCACTGGTGGTCTTGAGAAGAGATGTTTTACTGCAGTAATAGGGAGAAAGCCTGACTGATGAGGATTTGAGAGAGAATGAGAAGACAAAAATTGAAGGCAACAGATAGAGGCAACTCTTTCGAGTTCTGCTGAAATATGAAAGAAGACAACTAAAAGATCTATGAAATGGACTTTGTCTAGGTTTGGAGTGGTAGGAGACATTGCTGACATCTTCCTGAATGATAACAACCAAACTAGCACGAGGCACTTGTTCACTTTTATTATTTAAAAGTTGCATAGACAATCTTCCAGGAGAAAGGGTGACAGGCTGGATTAGCCCTTCCTTTAAGCTCCAAAAAGAGCTATTCTGTTGGCAACCTGGGGAACACAAGATACAGTTGTTAGCCTTATGTATAAGCATGAAGCCGCCTGCAAGGCTGTCGACACCAGCAAAACCATCTCAGTGTGATCATCTTCCATGATGAAGCTACCTTCTTGGACTGCATGACAGGTAATAGTAGGTCCTTATCTTTCAGTTACTACATGTATCATGTACTCATCTTCTTGAGAGAATTCCAAGGTATGATATCTCTTCCTGACTGCATTCTACAGTTCTACCATTAACAAAATGCATGTGGCGATGGGACACCTTCTTTACGAAGTTTCTACAGTGAAACCTAGCTACTGTATTTAATCTGATTCTCCTTTTAATGCACTGAAGCATGAATGACTCTCAACCATATGCATCTCTAATTAAGAATTTCTGTACTAGAGTAATTACTATAGATATTTCTGCAATACCAAACCCCTCAGTCTCTGTGTTAGACTGCACTGTTTGTTCACCCTTGCTTCTCATAGGTACAGTATACTTTTGTGTCCCATTATCCTTGGAACAAAGATAGCAATGCGACTTGCTTTGGCCCCTGGAAATTGAGTAGCCATGATATAAGCCATTCTGAGCAAAAGCCTAAATTATGCTTGTGCTCTTTTGTCCCTTTTTTGAACATCTGTACCCTGCCATGAGAACAACATGGCCTACCTGCTGGATGCTTCTTCAACTTGGGGTCTGGAATGAGCTCCCACGTGAAGCCCAGAGCCCAGCTGAGCCCAGAAAAAGAGGGGGCTGGCCAACATCATCATGTGACATGACCAAGTATAAAGGTTTCGGATTTTAAGTCACTGAGAATTTGGATTTGTTTGTTCCTACAGCAAAAGCTGACTGATACACTCTTATTAGATTGTCAGATTCCTTAGGTGAAAAGACTGTATTTGTTCTTTATGATATGTCCTCATACACAGAACAATGCTCTGAAAGTGTGCGCTCCTAATAAGAACACACATATGAGAGTAAGATTCATTATGTCCCCTGTAGTTTGGTGGGAAGTTTGGAGAAGTTCATAGCTACTATCACTGAGACATTGGCTGCATCATTGTCATCCTATTAAGCTCCTTAAAGTCATGCTCAAAGTTATTCTCACCTTCCTTCTCATTCCTTGATTTTGGTCTATTGAGTTATGGCTGATTGGTCAAGAAATTTAAAATTCAATCAAGAATTTAATCAAGAAAGCTGATCAAGAAATCAAGAATTTAGGCTAACAAAAGGGAAATTGGATCTTGGCCTTTGTATTCAGTTGACCCTCGAACAATATGAGTTGTACTGTGTAGGTTCACTTATAGACAGACTTTTTTTTGGATAAATATAGAACAGTACTATAAATGTATTTTTTCTCACCATATGATTTTCTTTTTAAAAATTATTTATTTATTTATTTATTTGAGAGAGAGTGCACAGGAGAGAGCACAGAGCAGGGTGTAGAGGGGCAGATGGAGAGGGAGGAATAGGCTCCCCACTGAACAGGGAGCCTGACTCCGGGGTTCCATTCCAAGACCTTGGGATCATGACCTGAGCCAGAGGCAGATACTTCACTCAATGAGCCACCCAGGTGCCCCACTGTATGATTTTCTTAATAACATTTTCTTTTCCCTAACTTACTTTAAGAATATAGTATATTATAACACTTGTAAAATATGTGTTAACTGACTGTGTATGTTATTGGTAAGACTTCTGGTCAACAGTAGGTTATTAGTAGAGAAGTTTTGGAGGAATCAAAACTTATATGTTAATTTTCAACTGTGCAAGGTGGGGGTCAGCACACCTAATCCCCACATTTTTCAAGGGTCAATGGTATACTGTTTTTATTTCTAGATGTCCTAAAATGTTTAAGGCCAAGTAGAAAGAATCTGTTCCAAATGTGCGTGTGAGGCTTAGCTCCACATTCACTTTTGAGTTTGAGAAAGACCACAAATTTTTCCCAGGTGGCCCCATTGCAAAGAAAACATTCTAATTCTTGCCTTCATTTATCTAATAAATTCCCTTACCTTGTGCAGAGACCATTGTAAGCATGGTGCAGGAACAGAGCCAATATAAGGCGAAGTTCTGGGTTTCCAGGGGCTTATAATGTAATTGAAGAGATGGGATATATGTGTAGAAGTCTAAGACAAGAGGTTTATACTAGTTAATCCTTTACAAGAAGTTGTATTACATAGTAGGAAAGAAAGTTGGCTTGGAAGTCGGGAGACTTGGTTCTAGTCCTGTTCTGCTGCTAGTTAGTTAGGTTACTTTGGGAAGATCTGCCCACCATTCTGTGCGTGTATGGAAAGAATCGAATAATTTAATATAAAGTCCTTCACATTTCTATGGTAAAGGCTCAGTGTTCAGAGGACCTCTTTGTTTTCCTGTGCCCTGCTCCCATTTCCAAATTCGTCTGGTTTCAGCCCAGTCATAGGGACCATCTCTACTTTGACTTATGGGCCAGATCTGATGGAGCTGACCTGAGAAGGAAAAATCTCAGCACACCAGTCCATAATTATGCTCAGATCGTGCCAATCGATCAAGGAGGAGTGGAATGAGGAGCTCTCTGAAAGCTGATTTAACCCCTAAGAGCAACTGGGACTGAGCTTTGTTGAAGGTGATGCGGGGTGCCCGAAGTTGCAGTATTCAGTGCCCAGGGCTCATCCACAGTGGAGCAGGCTTCTGGAGGAAGAGGGAGAAGAGGGGCTGTCCACGGGACTGGTATCTGGATAGACAATATCTCTTCAATGCCCTCTGGCCTGATTCAGAGAGCTGAAAACCCTCCACCCTTGGGCAAAACCAGTTCTCACAAAGGCAGGCAGCCTGTCCATAAATAGGGTTTCTGAAGTCGGAAATGTCCCATTTGACATGAAAAAAGTAGAAGGTTGAGAGAAATGGCAAATAGAACTTTTTGAACAACCACTGATGCTTTTCCAATTGTTCTTTGGAAAAATACAGAAAGTAGAGATAATCTCATTGGCTAAAATACCTTGAGCTCGAGCCCTAGGGATTAGCCTTCTCTGCTCGCCTGGCTCCTTGGTATAAACGTGCTTAATAAATTCCCAGCCCAGGCCCTGGGGGGCGGGTGGCTCAGCTGGCCAAAGGATTTCTTTCTCTGGGTAGACTGTCTTCATTTGGCTGTTTGGCTGCCGTGGATGTTTTCCAGGTGTTTACAGGAGCTGGGACCACAGTGTGTTTTCATGGGCTCACATCAGAGTGAAGTTCTTTTTTTTAAAGGATGTATAATCTTTTATTTATTTGTTTATTTATTTATTTATAGCAAAGGAATTCATTTAAGGAAAAACACCTCCTTTTATCAGTTTTCCTTGCAAAGGGCTCCTGGCAACTCAGACAGCAGAGGGGGGGTGACAAGATACCACTGCGACCTGGAAGAATGGCTTTACTTACTTGGGACTCCAGACACCAGGCGCAACGGGCGCAGCACGCGGAATGCCCTCAGTGCCTTCACGTCAAATCCAGCTCCTTTCCCTCCCAGAGCGTTTGCCCCATCGGCTTTGGTTGCTTGTTCTAAAATTGCACTAAAAAGCCTAGAAGAGAGGAAGGGGAAATGGAACTGTCAGACCCTGAATTCTCTGAAGGCAGCTTGGGAGAGCAAAGTTTGCAAACATCCCCAGCCCGGGAACCAGAGACCAAGGTGTGTACATGGGACGGACTGTGCCCATCATAAGATGACGTCCCCTCAGTGTGGGTACTGCCCTGCCAAAGGGCATCACCTTTGCCCAACAGAGGTCTGAGAAGTGATAGGCAAAGCTGTGCACGAACACAACTGGCTTTGTATAACCTGGGCAGCCTGGACAGAAGCATAAAGTTGCTAAGGCTTGCTGTTGTGTCTCAGTCCTCTTGCAGTGCCCTCTCTCCCACTCTATGGTTTCCTAGCTCCTGCTGTCATGTGGCTGGGAACCACATCCTCTCTCGTACCCACACACCTCCTTCCTCCTAATTATTCTCCTTTGATTTTGCCTAGGTACAAACAGATGATCCCCTAGAAATTGGTTTTGTGCTGCAGATACAAGGATGGGAAACTAACCACTGGCTTCAGCAGCATGCAGACTCCTGAGACTTTGAAAATATCTGTTTTGGAGAAGTGATGGGGCCAAATGCCTAACAGATATGGATTCAAGAGAGGATAGGAAAAAAATGTCTGAGATAGCTCTGTCTAACAGAAATAGGATGCAAGCCACAAATATAAGCCATATATGTAATTTAAACTTTCTAGCAGCACCATTAAAAAGTAAGAACTGGCAAAATTAACCATGATAATATATTTTATTTAATACAGCATAACCCAAATATTATCATTTCAACTCTAATAAATACAAAGAATTTTTCCCGAGATGTTTGTCACTCCTTTTGTGCTAAATCTTCTAAATCTGCTGTGTATGTTACATGGATGGCATGTTTCAATTCAGATTAGCCACATGTTCTGTACTGAGTGGCCACGTAGCTGGTATAGACAAGCCTTCTGAGGAATTTTGCTGTAAAAGTTATTACAAGAAAAATGATGGTTGCCAGAAGAGGGTGTGGAATTCAGAGAGTTGTGTTTGTTTTTAAATGAGAAATATAGTAGCATTTTTATATGTGATGGGAGTTATGTAACAGAAATAGACAACTGGACCATGCAAAAGTGAGAGAACAATTACAGAAGAATTGCTATCCTATAGGGGGTGCGGGGGATCTCCTGCACCCTTAGGGGTATTGGCCCTAGAAGGGGGAAGGGATGGTTTCTCATGGTTCAAGGGGAAAGGTGCATCATAAGGGTACTGATATTCTCCTTGATTACCTGTGTTTTCTCAGGGAAACATGTAGGTCATTGGCTGAAAATGGGAAAAGGGAGCAGGTATTGGAAGTTTAAAGGCCTCTGCCTTTAAAGACTCACCAAAGAAAGTGGAGGAGTGAATGGAGTAAGGTTGCCAGGTATCATCAAGGACATGTTTGAAGTTGGTGGTCACAGGTGTCAAGTGCAACCCATGAGCTCAGCTTTGCGTGTTTCTCTACCCCTTTCAGCAGCACAACTTCAGGTACCAGATTGATCTCCATCTAATTGGATTTGATTGGGGTTGGTGTTTTTCCAAATGAGTAAGGTCAGTGAAGAGGGAAAGTGGGAAGTTGACTGTACAGGCAAGTGAGAGATTGTGATGGGGCTGGGCATCTAAGCTGGTTAAAAGGAAGACTGGACACAATGGGCAGAGGAACAGAGAAAATGGGACAGGATGAACGGACTTTCAGAGTCAAAGTGCTAGAGGGAGTAAGCTGGAAAGATGGCTTGTGGTGTTTCCAGAGCAGGGTGTTTCATTTGAGATTACGGGGGAGGGCACAGCTGTTAGTTATGGCAGGGATATTGGCTATAACCCCGGGAGTGGGCAGCTGAGACAGGATAGAGTCAGGATCCCTTGGCAGGGAGAAGATATCAATGAACCAAGAAAATACTGGAGAGGGCAGCAGGAATAGCAAGGTTGGAGAGAGTTGGGAGTGAGCCAAGAGCTCCTGTCTTCAAGGAATGAGGAGTCCCCAGAGGAATAGAGGAGATCCTATAGGGAGAAGCTGGTGTGAAAGGGTCTGATCACACACATCAGAACCAGAGGTGGCTAGGAAGGGCCACCAATCTGAAAGCAGAAATAAGAGAAGCGTAGGGACCTTCTCCTGACCTCTGGCTGTGGAACATGGCATTTGGGAGAGACTGCGATGGAGCAGACCCCTTGGGGGAGCCAGGAAGCTAAGTGAGTGGACAGACATGGAGCCACGGGTCTAGGGCAGCACTTGGACCACTTGCTCTGGAAATGGAGTTTTGCCGGAGTTCAGCAACACCCATCATTCCCATAGTGCTGCTGTTGATTGCCATTTTCTTGCTAGGGTTGAATCATTGAGACAAACCGCACAGCTTGTGAGCTGAAAACGAGTATCTGGTCCCTTACAGAAAATGTCTGCTGACCCCTGAATGGGCAGCGGCCTGCAGGGAGCAGAAGGCACAGTGGGAAGGTTTCAGAGGGATGACAAGGCAGAGGGGACACAGGATGCAAAGAACCATGTGGGCATGGGAGCCTGGAATCTTGGGCTCTTGCAGTAACCAAGAAAAATAGGGGAAAGGACACATGGGGCAATTTCTGTCTTTTGTATTAGAGATGACTCCCAATTCACTGTCAGCAGAGTGTGTGCTGGGCTGTGGCTGGCGGTCACGGGGGAAGCACATGTTTCAGAACTCGGGCCCCACACCTGACATGTACTCGGGGCCAGAGCAATTTCGTTCTTGAAGAATAGGCTTGAACTCCTGAAATGACTCACGCCCAGGGAATTGGATCTGGAAACAGGGGGTGCTGCAGCTGGGGGCTTAGCTTGGCAGAAAATCAAATCCAGTCAGGGCCCAGCAAGGAGGGGGTTGGTCTAGATGAAGAATTTCCAAACTGGGCTCCTTGGAACTGCTCAGGGACTTCTTGGGCAGCGAGGCCAGAGATAAGTGGCTAGAATAGAGTGGCTTTCGTGGCTCTCTGAATAAGGCTTTGCTTGAACAAATGGGTTCTGTAGATAAAAGAAGTTTGACAACTCTGACATCTAAAGCCTTTCTCAGCCCTGTGATTTTTTTCAGCTCAGCTTGTCAGTTTGCTAGTGTCGTGTGTTAGCTGGTGATGCCTTGAACCCCAGGTGGAATTGCCAGGATGGGGGAAATGGGCTTCTCTCTCTGCAGAGAAATGTTCTTTCCGCTGAAGACTGTATCACTGGAATCTTAGAAAATGAAGAGTAGTTTGCAAGTTTGTCAAACAACATTCCAAATCCAAACCAGATTTGGTTCCTAGTATTTCCTGAAAGAAAGCAATATGCTTATTAGGGTACAAGATGTTCACAAAATATTATTTATTTAAGGGAACAGAGGTTAGACAGATTTCTTCTCTTTCCCCTACCTCAACTTGACGCAGACATTTTATTAAGTGTTTGACTCTAATTTTTGAAAGGGTAGAAAATTCAGGAAGAGCTCTAGGAGGTGTTCTTGGCTTATAGAGTTGGTGTGTTTCTCCTCAATTAGAGACTGTAAAGTCAAACCCACTGCTTTGTGGTTTACATATCCCTAAGGGCTGGGTTCTGATGTGGATGCTTGGCAGGGGAATTCTTCAGGAGTTGTGTCCGGCAGTTCCTTACCTGGACTTAGAGCTTTTAAAAAGAGGACACTCTAGAGGGCCCAGTGGATCAGAAAGGCGGGGCCAATGTACTGGGAGAGAGATGGTAGCAAAGCCCTCTTGGCTGGAGGAGACTGTCTCAGGCAGAGGGATCCAGTGAGGACCCCCAGGTCCCTGGGTTGGGCTGGGGAGGGGTAGCTCACAGAGGGCTCTAAAGTCCTCCACACTTTCATTCAGTAGTCTCCTCTCCCCACTGTAGCAAGGGGACTCTTCCACTTCAGGCAGGAAACGTGACAGGTCTGTGGGAGTTAGGCAATGCCTCTTGTCACGGGCCCCCTGCATGGCAATGCAGAAAGGAAAGAGCAGCTCTAGGCCTGGCACTCAGGCAGCAGGCAGGCAAACCCAGCTCTCCCAGGGCAAAGGCAGATCCCCTCTGACTGCAGGAGGGCCTAAGAAACCTTCCCCTAAGTGGCTGCTGAGGAGGAGCCCGGGAGAGAAGATATTTCCTAGGAGACATAAGGAAAGCATTAAGATATCCATTTCATATGATTTAAAAGGGAGGCATAGCTGTAGAGAGGAGGTTGAGCTACACTCTGTGTGTGTGTGTGTGTGTGTGTGTGTGTGCGTGCGCGCGCGTGCGAGCGTGTGATTTTTCAAGTTAAAAGAATGGGCCAAGATTGCGGCTAGACAGAGAGCCCTTGGAGGAGAGAACTAGGTGTCAAATATGTCCGTGTGTGATAGTAATGGGGGAGAAGCCCAGAGGGTCATGGTGAGCCACAACCTAAGCAACCTCTATCATTGTAACCTCTGGGGTTTAAACAGCCAACTTGGCGCATCTCTGGGAAGAGAACCAAATCTGGATGCCTTTCTTCATCAGCCTCATGGCCTAGATCCCAGGAAGTTGTGACTGAAATCCAGGTTGACCTCACGAAGGCTGCCCTCTGTGATTACTGTGAGGGGCAGCAGGGCGAGGGATAAAGCAAGGTTCAAGCAAGCAGAAGATGCCATGTGTGTGTCCACACAACAAGGCATCTAGCTCTTTCCTTCAAGCGCAGGTTTGAGCTCTGCCCTGTGCTTCTGGGTTCAACCTCCTAGGCTGTAGAGAAGGCCCCGGAGGGGGCAGAGCACAGTAGGCAGTGAACTCTAACTCCTTCCATAAACATGAGCTTCTCTGCCAAAAAAAATTAGTCCCTGTAGGCACCCCTATCTCTCCATCAATCTCATTCCTGGGGCTCTTTTCTAGACTTGTGGGAAGGGTTCCCCAGAGCCTGAGGCTGTGAGAAAGACACTGAATTCGAAAGGCTTCAGGGGTATGTGGAACAAGACACCTTAAATGCCTTTGCCATGGTTTAGGGAGTTAATTCAAAGCATTTGTTCTGTTATTCTTTGTTTATCCTGGCGAGAACAGAAGTAGCAAGATGTCTTTGAGCTGCATCCTTGCTCCCAGGCTTCTGGAGCCTGATCTATACCTGGCAAATAATCCAGTAACTTTCATGCTTCTCACGACACCCAAATATCCTTGGTGTTAAGGTGGCCAAAGTGTGTCATTCATTGGCTGTGCAAAAATAAAAGACAACGAAAAAACCCCTAAGACAGTTCCAAACAACCCTAATAAGTCATCCAGATGGCGAGAGGCAAGGAAAGAACTTCTCAATGGTCTGGATTTGCTCTTGTTATTTCCCGCAGGAAAGACCAGACACTCTCAGGAGATGACGAGCAGTGAGCACTCTGGAGGAGTCCAGAAGGACCCGTGTGTTCACTGGGAAGGCACGAACGGTGCCCGCCAAAAATAGGTTCCTGGGACATGAGCCCAGTGACACATTGACCTTGACGCTGAAGTCTGTTAGAACTCTGCAGGAGTAAAAAACGCCAGGCGGCCACCACGTGACCATTCTCGGGGCTCAGAGAAATGCCAAATGAGCTCCCAGAAGCCTCAGCTTGTTCTCGAAGGAGAACCTGCTGTAAGATGTCCTCCCTTCACAAAATAGAGGAGTGGCTGGAACTTTAGCAACTGTGTCTTAATGAACAACATTTCACATAGCACGTGCATAGATAATTCATAGAGGATCTTTTTGTAAAGTCACTAATTCCTACATAAGGAGATCATCACTTCTGAATTTTATTATTTACATTCCTTTTTTTTTTTTTTTTTTTCTTAGAACATATATTGACCTTGCTTTATCTTATGCTACAGTGGAACAGCATGTTTGGGGAAAGGTGTGTTTGGTTCTACTTAGGCCACCCATGACTTGGCCCTTCATAGTTCTCTGTCATCTTCCCACATACCTATCTCGAGCAGCCTGTTTCCTGGGGTCCCAGAGGAGGCCCCAGTGTACAGAGATCAGGCATCCATGGCACCTTCTCTGC
Source organism: Mustela nivalis (assembly GCF_964662115.1). Lineage (NCBI taxonomy): Eukaryota > Metazoa > Chordata > Mammalia > Carnivora > Mustelidae > Mustela > Mustela nivalis. Next base: position 110,056,559 of record NC_139026.1, on the reverse strand, counting down.
CAGCTTTGCCACCACCCCTATGCCCATGGGTTGCTTGCCAGGCCAGCTGGACGAACCCTGCTCAGGAACCCAGAAGGGAAACTGGTTCGAAGAGTGGTCAGGCCAGATGTGGTTGGAGATAGGATAAAAGACCTTAAGCAGAGAAATCTCCTCTGTTATAGAGAGGATCCTGAGCTCCATAAAAGCACTCAGATCCCACTCTGTGTGTGTGTGTGTGTGAATGCACACACGTGAGCGTGAGTGAGGGAGATTTTCCTATGTAAGAGGTCTTTTCCCTTTGGAGAAAGTCTGAATTCAAAGTGACTAATGGATCCTCTCATCTTGCCTGGTGCCCATTGCCATGATGACCAAATAAAAAGAGATACAAATAACAGAAGGAAATGGAGGCACATGTTGGTGGATGGTGAGGGGTGAGGGGAGGGAAGAGAGAAAGGTAGTGATACTTACCCTACAACCACAATTATAAAATCTAGTAAATTCCAACCATTGCGGAGGTAAGCGTTGGGGTGAAAGAGAAGTCCATAGGCTATTACTTTTAAAAATGCTTCCACAGTAAAAATTATGAGAAAGAGATATTCCACTCGTTCCTAGGAAACAAAAATAGAAGGGAGAGAAAAATAAAGTCAATGAGATCGGGGATCTGGAAAGTTCTGAACCAGCAGATCTCCCAAGCAGGTGGAGGAGAGTGCTGCCCACTCTGTGGTAGGATCTAGGGGGGCACTGGGTGGGACCCCCAAGCCAGATTACCAATGCCACAGTCTGCTCTAAACTTAGAGCTCCAATTCATCGGGCATTAAGTGTTTCTTCAGTCTTCAAATGTCCCATTATAATGCAAATATTTGGGTGGTGGAAAATTACACATTTTGGAGAAATATCTTATTTAATCAGTGAATGTTTCATTGCACCTTCTCAGAAGAGAACTCATAATGTCTTGATCTAGAGGGAAATGATGCCAAGACAGATAAGAATAGTGCTCAGAAAGGAGGGGACAGAACCATGGGATAAATGTACCTACTGCCACCTTGAGGTAACAACCTGAAGATAAAAAAAACCATCTTGGGTTCTCCAAAATGAGAGACCAGAAACACAGCCGCAAAGAAGTTGGGACCTTGAAAATCTTCTAACAGCAGCTAAAACACAGGCAATCTGCTCATATACCCTGACCCTAAACTTGAAGTCTCTCTCTCTTTCTTGAGAAAATAAGAACCTTTGTCCAAAGACAGAGACAGCTGAGAAAATCAGCATTTCCAGGATGGAGGCAGGCACTGGGGTGGGGCAGTGAAGAGAAAAGACTCATCTCTTTTCTCAAGGGGTGGGAGGTAGTGTTTTTCCTCTCTCTACCACCTTGAAGAAGGCTTTGCATTTAAGGATGAAGCTCCTGTCCCTGGGAGCTCACACTTAACAGGACAAACTCATTGGCTCAATTAGAGCGAGCCGACTCTGTGTGCTGATTCACTGGCTTCCCTCACCACTAATTGCTTTCTCCCACAACCTTGTTCCCAGTGCGGTGCCTTAATGACCCCCACCAGGGGAAGGCTGCCTGGATGCCTTCACGCTCCACTGCTCGGCTCTGCAGGAGCCTTAGCCCATCTCTCACTGGAGCCACAAAACACTGGCCCACATGGCATTCAGCCACATATCCTCCAAGCAGGACAGGCCCAGTCACAGACCCCAAGGAGACAGTAGGCTCAGAACTCCTAGATCTATCTTCCCATTGTCTGTTGGGTCAGATGGAGCTAATTGAAGACCTCTAGGTCTCACCCATATGTGGAGAGGGGGCATCACCTGGGAAGTCAGATGCCCTCCTGCTGGGAAGGTGCTCTAAGAGCAGGGCCATTGGAGCCTAATGGGTAGCTCTGTGGGGGGAGGCTAGGCCACACATGTACCTGTGTGCCTAGCCAATCTTTTTGATTTGCTAGACTTGGAAGGAGTGCTAGCTTCACTGTGCCCAGCTCAGGGTGAAGCAGTTTAAGGATACAGAGTTTAAAAATGCAGAATTCTGGACCCTCCCCTGATCTACAGAGGCAGATCTCCTGTCTGTGGAGCCTGGATGATTCCAGGTTTTCCAGAGGCATCCTGAAGTTTAAGAACCATGGGCCCATGTGCTGATGAAGGCCCTGATCAGGCAGAAGGTGTGGGAAGGGAATGGAGAGGCCGGCATTAATCTGCACCTTAGGGGCAGGATGGTCTCTTACTCACTACCCATTACAGGGATGGGGAGGGGGAGCATGACCTTGGAACAAGTAACAGTATGTGGGAGCCTCTGGTCTTTTAATATGAGGTGATGTTGGGTTAAAGTGGGTTGATTAGGTTGATGATGGGTTAAACTCCTTCAGGACGGGGTTGAAAGGGAGAACATGGAAAGTGTGTGTGTGTGTGTGTGTGTGTGTGTGTGTAGAGCTTCAGGTAATGCAGGCATCTGATCAGCTAGAGTGAAGGCTATTATGGGGCTGGAGAGGTGGGTAGGAAAAAGATGACCAGGGGCTTTAGGGCTTCCCTCAGAGGCTTGGATTCTATCCTGAGCGATAGTGAATGTTGGAGTTAGATGTGTACTATCATCTGGCATTGGCCTAGAGCGTGAGGATGGTGATGGGGTTGGAGGGAGTTGGGGGGTGACCCATGCAGAGACCAGGGAGGCTTGAGCCAAGGTAGACAGAGGGTCTAGTGAGATCTAGGTGGGTTTGAGAGATAGAAAGAAGGTAATGTGGTTTCTGGTTGAATGGAGGGGTTGGAGGAAGAAACAGCAAAGAAGGGCACTGCTCCCCTGCCTGAGTTTCCTAACTTGGGTCACTCTGGATGGCCATGCCTCTTGCTGCAGTGCAGAGAGACATCAGTTCTGGACTTGCTGAGTTAAAGCATTTATGGGACATTTGCGGGGCTCCTGGTGATCAGACATAAGGAGTCAAGGGGAGGTCAGCTTGCAGGGGAGGGCTGAATGGGGTTGCCCCAGGAGAGTGTGCAGACTGAAGAGATGAGAGATGAGGCTGGAATCCCTTTCCATGGTAGGCAATCTCATCCCCTGAAAGTGCTTTCACCTTATGGGAATATACCTCCTTGGCAGAACTTACAGGATCCTGCTTAAAGCACTTGGGTTGGAGAGACAGAAAGAATCTTAGAGGGTATCTAATTAACGACCTTACTTGAAAATCCAGGATGCTGGTAAGATACCAAGGTCAGAGAAGTATATGCAGAAGATGGGAAAGCAGGTTTTCTGACCCTGGGTCCAAAGGTCTATTCATCTCATCTTGCCTTCCTGGGTGCAGGGGAATGTTTCTCACTGGTCCCTGCTTATCCCCAGAGACACAACTAGGTCAGAGTCCTCATCCTAAGTTGTTTAGGGATCCGAGATACAACTGAGTAAGAAGGGGTCTAGACAAAGAATCCTGAGACACCAGGCAGGTGTCTGTTGCTGCTGAGTGCGCGCGTGCTGATGGCTCTATTCAATTTGTTCTGACTTCAGGGGGATGAGTGCTCTTGAAGTTAATCCCTGCCCCAAACCCAAGAGAAAAACAAACGAAAATGTAAGCAAGTGAAACAGCTTGGTTGATCCTTTCAAAACATATGTTGTGTTGCCACAGAAACACCTAAGGGCAAAAATGAATGGAGTGGAGAAATGCAAAAGTTTGTCCAAGACCTTTCTCTTGATGTGCTGATGTCTTACGCCTCTGGTCCTGTGACTACACACTCCTTCATAGCTCTCCTCCTGCCTGAGTTCTGAGGCCAGAGCTGTGCACCCTCTTGAAATCTGAGGCGCCACAGAGCTCTTTGAGAATGCAGAATGTTCAGCCTGTGAAAAGGGGGTAACTTTTTTTTTTTCTGTGATTTTGGGAACTCAGGAATTTTGGAAGTCAACCAAGAAAGACTAAGGTTCCCATTCCTACTGTTCTGTGTTAAAGTTGGACAGAGTTAAGGAGGCATTAAAAAAAAAAAAAAAAAAAAAAAAAAGGAGGCATGAAAACCTGCAGATGAGAGGAAGATCAAGGCTGGAATGGTAATACACCATAATGGAGTCCCAGGGCTCCCAGAAGACCCCCTTCCCAAATCAAGAGTGAAGCCCTGCCACCCTGGGGCAGGTATGATGACTTCAGCCTTTCAGACACTCCTATCTTCCTTCCTTCCTAACCATGGCTGTTTCCCCTTACTGCTGCCTTTCCATGTTCATCTTCTTCACCCTTCCCTTCCTCTCTCCCTGCTCATTTCTCAGCACTACCGCTGGCAGCTGGCACCCATGGCAACACCCATGTCTCAAATATTTAGAAAAATTCAGTGGAAAGAGCCTCGCATTCCAGGAACCATGATATCAATCTTCTAAACACTTGTGGAACTAATAGACACTGATGAGAACAGTGTTTATTTTATTTTTCCTTTATCTCTTCATGTACATGTATCTTATCTTTCCTTCTATAGGAGGGAGTCTCAATTATCTTTTGATGGTAATAATCTTGATTCTGGTACCACTGGCTGTGTGTCTTTGGTCAAGTCACTTGACTTCTCTGGGTCTGTCTCCTAGCTACGCATTAAAAAAATGCAATGCTGCAGAGAGCCCTGGGCTTCCACAGCGCTGCTCTGGGAGCAGTTACAGGTTAGGGAAGGCTGAGAAAGTGGGCCTTTCCTCACTGAACCCCCTGCTGTCTTGAACAGAGCAGCACCATCCCAACCCACATACTAAGTTGTCCAAAGATCCTAACACAGTTCAAAAGAGCCCAGGGAACCAGTACAATGGGGTGAGGACAGAGACAACACGAGAAAAAGAAGTCCCCATCTCTGAATAGCCTAGAGGACTTTTATTGGCTTTACAATGCTGGTTCCTGCAGAAGATTTTATTTTGTTTGCCTCTTTATTTGTTTTTCTGGGAACTTTGAACACCAATTCCAAAGTGGCAGATGATTTCCAAAGTCTTTACAAAATTCTGTGGTGAATGAGGATGCCAAACCCTGGTATGTGTGTGGTTCTGCCTGAGGTAGAGTCGGATTCCAAGACACAGACAGGAACAAAGAGTTCCTCTCCTCATTTCTCTGAGGATCACTATAAACACAAATAGATTTTATAATATAAAGGTCCTTCAGTAGGGACATCATTCATATTTGTGCTTCGGGAGAACACCGACTCCTGATGACAGAAGCCATGTCCAGGTAGAGCTCTTCAGACAAGGACAACCATGGAGAGCCTGCTATGTCAAAGCACATGTGCATGTTTCTGCATGCACGCACGCACACACACGTGGCACAGCTGGTGATGCCCACCATCTGGGTTGAACACTATACAGCTTAGACCTGCCAAATAACAGGGCAAGGTGTGAGAATTCATACCAAAAGAGCTTGCGTGTGTGTAGTCACTTAAATTTATGCAAGTGTATTTATTGGAGCTGCCAAGATTTCTGCACCAGACAGAATTGATGAGAAGCCCAGTCATACAATTCCATCTCAGTACAAGGTGCAAAGACAAGAGACACAATAATAATGTGCCAAACAGCACCTTGTATGCCAGATTGTTTCATAATTTAAGTATCATTCAACCTAACCTCTAAAATAGCCTCCTGCCTATCTCTAATGAAGGGAGATGAAGAAACTTGAGTACCTTAGTTCCTACTCTCCAGCTCTGCTCTCGGCCCTTCACTCCTTCATTCAGTTAGACACGTTTCCTGAGATTGTGTTCTGTCCCATAGCACTTGTTGTGTTGCATGTGTCTCTCAGGACACTGAGGGACTTGGCAGAATATGAGAAGTTGGAAGGACCTCCTACAAGGACACACAACCCAAGGTCTTCCTTTGATAGAAGTAAGAGGACTTGTCCAAGGTCACACATCCACCCCATAGGTGAGTACTTGTGTTTCCCAATGGCTGGTCCGGTGCTGTTCCTGCAGCGATCTCTTGTCTGTGGGCTGACTGAGATCCTGGATTACTGTGCCCATCGGGGGATGCTGGGCAATGAAGGGCCACCTATGTAGAGTGGCTGGAAAGGAGGGCAGGAGGGATCCCCAAATCTTCCTCTCTTCTAGGGTCTCTCCTGGTGCCTGGAATTCATCCATTAAGAAGCCTTTCTTCCATCAGTGGATGAAGAATATTCACCCAATGGAATATTAGGTGGCCATAAAAAGGAATGAAGGTCTGATAGACTATGACAGGTATGAGCTTTGAAAACATGATGCTAATCAAATGTTGTAAGATTTTACTTATATGTGAAGTCTAGGATGGGCAAATTCACAGAGACAGAAAGTAGAGGAGAGGCTATGAGAAAGGGGAAGGAGGGAGGAACTATTTCAGGGCATGACAAACTTTGGAAATAGAACATGGTGATGGATGCACAACACCTGGAGTAGAATTAGTGGCCCTGAAGTGTGCACTTAGAAATGGTTAGGTTGGCAAATTTTATGTTATACAGAGTTTACCACAGTGGAAAAAAAAAGAGAAGCATTTGGATGTTAAAGGTTTTCCTTAGAGGTCTCCTGTCCAAGTACACGATGACATGTTCAGTCCTATATCAGGTCCCAGGGACTAACTCATCAGCAAGTAGATAGCGTAATCTTCTGTGATACCCTGGACAGATGCCTGGACAGAAATGCCTGGGACACCTAGATGGGGATGAAGGGGGCTGGGAAGGGATGCAGGAGACCCCTGGAGACGAACGCTTTAGTCTCACAATTTTTTGAGGGTAGGCCCTTCCCAAGGGCCTCGTTTAGAAGGTATCTGGTGGTTCAAATGGTCTGGCCTTAAGACTTGAGATTTCTAGAGAATAAAGAGGAGACAGGACAAACCATTTAATAGCCTAAGAGTAAAGAAGCTTTGAAAAAAAAAAAAACATTTTATGTATTTAGTGAGGGCAAGGAGCAACTGAGGCTGAGTGATCTGAGAAGTATGCCAGGATCAGTGGTTTTTAGAGTAGCTCAGTTTAAAAAAACAAAAACTCTCCTCCAACTGGACTGTTTCTCCATGCTTAGCCATGATGCTAAGTTGAAGTGACTCATCCACTTACTAATTTCTCAAGTTCCCCTTTGGGGACCTTTGGAGACCCCTTTGGAGACAAGCTTTGCCTGGGCTGCCCCAGCCCAGTGGCACTGGCCTGAGATTCAATGAGTGCCGAGCAGGCCACGTCAGATGTAGAGGTACAGGCATGTTGGCTCCTCCTGGACCCTTCACTGGCCCTGTCTCTAAGACAACATCTCTGTCCCTCCCTGGGTCCCTCCCCAGCCCAGGTTCCTCAGTGTACACCCCCCTAGGTCAGAGACCAGCCTGCTTCCATTATTTATCTGGTTTCTAGCATGTGGTTAGTACAGAGGGAACTGTCAACCTTTGTCATGTGCTGCCTGCACCCCCCTCTTGGGGTGCCCAAATAACACGGGCCAGCCTCCTGCCCCCAGCATGGGGTCCCTCCTGTTACCCTCCTTCACCTCAGGCTGTCATTTCCTTCTGAGGTGGCCCGTCCTTCACCGGGCAGCTCTGGCTGTCAGAATATGATCAGCCCCTTCCTCTCTAAGGAGTTCACTCTGGCTCAGGGATATTACCTTTTCTTTGGGGGTAATGGAGTGAAGAGGGTGACAGATATTACCAGTCAGGGCTGAATTACTCCTGGGGACAATGGGGCATTTGCTTAGTGACCTGTGGTCTAGAATGTAATTTCCCAAATGGAGGGAGTGTGCAGCGGTGGCCTCAAAACTCTCGTAAGTGCCTATCTTCTTTTGAAGAGTCACACCAGTACCTGGCCTGGGGAAACGGACCCTGTCTTTTCTGCCTGTCCCTACTGCCCATCTCCATCCAGGCCTCCATTACATTAAAACAACTCCCTAAACGCTCCCATTGACATCTAGGCTGTGTTACTTCATAAACATCTCCAACAACTCCCCTCTCTACCTTAAAGTAGGATCAAGCCGCCTCAAGCCTGGCTCCTAGGCCTGTCACAGTCACCCCCCGACCTGTCCCTCCCCCCTCATCCTCAGCTACCACCCTGAGTCCCAGCCACATGGGTCTGACCATGCCCAAACCAGACCGGACGTTCTGGGCAATTCTCTTATGTCCTGGCAAGCCTCACCCCTTTCTCTACCAGGCAGACTCCCTCTCAGATCCAAGCCAACTCCAGCGTCATCACCTTGTGTGAACTTCTCCATTGTCACCTGCCTCCTCTGCCCCCAGAGAGCTGGAATTAGTCAGGCCCAGTCCCAGCTGTGGCACCCTTTCTTCAGATGATAGCACTCATCACAACGTGTGAGTTTTCTGTGTGTTTCTTCTCTCTAGGGGTAGGGGGTCTGCAGGGCAGGAACAAGTGTCTTTGTCACCTTTGGTAAAGAAGTGTCTTTAAATGAAAGGCAAAGTGGCAGAGGAGAGAGGGCTTTGGAGTCAGATGCATCAGATGCACCTGGGATCAAACTATTTCTCTATGACAAGTTAAATAATCTTCCAAAACTTTGGTTTCTTATCAGTAAAGTGGGAAGAGTGGTAATAATTGAGAACCAGGAACCAGAGTCATTGCTCCAATGGGAGCTGCTGTCATTATTGCCATCCCAGCACCTGCACACAGTAGGTATACTGCACACATTGGGGGGGAGCGTCCCTGCCCCAGGGGACTTTGTGTATTCTCCCCTGAGGTCCTGGCTCTGCTTGTTCCCATGATAGCCTGCTGGGCGCTGGAGTCGTCAGTGGCACCAGCCCTGCTGCCTCTCCCTGGCTTTTCTCCTGCCCTGGCCTCAGAGCAGGTAGCACAACTCACTTCTCTGTCTCATCGGATCCTCTTGACTTCAACAAAAACTAGAGACTTAGTTCTCATACTGCCTTTGTATTATCAAGGCAACTTAACAATGAAACAAAACCAAACGTTCTCTATATCCCGTTTGCTGGGTTCCATGTGTTCTAAATGGCCTTGCCTCACCTCCCTTGCTAGCCCTTAGAGCTACAGCAATGGGTTCCATTCTAGCTAAAGAAGCAGAGCTGTGAGATTTTCCCTTGTGTCTCTGGGAACTCCACAATCCTCTGCCTCTTGAAATGACTTATTTCAGTTATGGCAGACAGGGATGAATGATGACAGTCAGTGCTCTTCGGGAGTAGGGTACCCATGGATGTAGGGGGTGTGCTAACCTTGTCATCATCACCACAGTGATAGCTCACTGGGTAGCACTTTACAGTTTAGAAGGCATTTTCTTATATGTTTTTATGTTAAGTCTAATGATCTCTTTGTGAAACAGGAAGCTTGGGTACTTTCTCTTTTTTCCTTTATTCCTCATATTACCATCGTCACCATCACCACCCTCATCATCATCACCACTGCCATCACCACCTCTACATTGAGGACCGTCACCACTGCCACCACCATCATCATTCCATCACCACATGCACCATGATCACCACCATCACCAATACTACCTCTGCCACCTCCACCATCACCGTCATCACCACTGCCATCACCATAACCACCTGCACCCTGATTACCTTTACCACCTGTACCATTACCAACAGTATTATCATCACCATTTCCATCACCGCCACTACCTGCACCATGATCACCTCACCACTATCATCACCATCACCATCTGCACCATCAGCACAGGGTGGGTACTTTCTCTTTTTTCCTTTCCTTTATTCCTCATATCACCATCGTCACCATCACCCCCCTCATCATCATCACCACTGCCATCACCACCTCCATCACCATCACCACTGCCACCACCATCATCACTCCATCACCACATGCACCATGATCACCACCATCACCAATACCACCTCTGCCACCTCCACCATCACCATCATCACCATTGCCATCACCATAACCATCTGTACCCTGATTACCTTTACCACCTGTACCATCAATATTACCAACAGTATTATCATCACCATTTCCATCACCGCCACTACCGGCACCATGATCACCTCACCACTATTATCACTATCACCACCTGCACCATCAGCATCACCACCACTATTGTCATCACCACTGCCATCACCGCTTCCACCATGAGTACCATCACCACGTCCACCACCATCATCACCACCTCCAGCATTATCACATAACTGCCATCATCATCACCACCTGCACAATGATCAGCCTCACCACCACTACCTCTGCCACCTCCACCACCATCATCATCACCACAACCACCTTCACCATCATCACCACTACCATCATCATCATCATTTCCACCTCTACCATCAGTATTACCAACACTATTATCTCACCATTGCCATCGCCATCACTACCATGTACCATGATCACCTGACCACCATCACCATCACTGTTGTCATCACCACTGCCATCACCACCCCTACCATGGACACCATCACCACCACCGCCACTACCACCACCATACTATTTCTTCCTCCTCCACCACAGCTGCCATTAACACATGAGTCTGAGCCTGAATGCTTTAGTTATAATATTAATAGTAACTCTGCATGATGAATTAAAAATATTATCTCCATTTATATACATGAGGAAACTTATCAAAGAGATTTAGTAATTTTCCATAAAGTCCTGCATTTAGTAGGCAATAGAGCCAGGACTCTAAGTTTAATGACTTTATTTGTGGTTATAGTGATAGATGGACCCCACCACTCAGCCCTCAACCACCCCAGGGCCGATTTACTTGGCACCACTGTGAGACTAGAAGTGCGTGGAGATTTGTTGGGGCTACACTTAATGACATTTGTTGAAACTCAGCAACGTGAAACAAGAGCTTGAGCTGCACAGCCTGCTTGACCCAGGACACTCTGTATTCCCACTGACAGTGTGAAGACATGTGGCTGAAGATGCTGGCTAGAGTATGGACCCTTGCACTCTCTTCCGACTCCTAATCAAACCTGGTCACTACTTGTGAGGAGTACTGTGGCCAAAAACCAACCACTAATCTAACCCAATGGAGGCCAGTTTTTCTCCTCCATCCATTGGCTATGGAAGGGACATGTGACCCATCCCTGGCCAGTGTGACATGAAGGGAAATGATCTGGAATGCTGCTAGAAGATTCCTCATTGGTTCAAAGCAGGAGAAAGACATACATTCAAAAAAGCACTATAATCTCTTCTTTAGCTGGACAGGCTCGTGTCTGTATGTGAAGCCGGAAACCATGGCAAACAACTGGGATCACAAGGACTACTAGTTGAGGACAAGAGCGACGTGCTGATGGTAGCAGAGAGAAAAGATGAAAAAAACTGGAGTCCTGGATAAAGTCATTGAACCAGCAAATTGATTTAACGAACTTTGGTGTCACCCTATCTTGAGACCTATTTTATGTGAGATAAAATTTCCTTATTGTAGAAATCATTTCAAGCTGAGTTTTCAAGTACTTGCCTCTGAAGATCCCCTTACTGATAGGCTCTATTTGCTGTCTACAAGTCACTCCTCTTTCAGACTCTTTATCCCACTGCCCTTCCATGCTTCCACCCCTTCTCAGCCTTTCGGTAACATTAGAGCTGAGCTTAGCCTCACCCAGCCGGGAGAGGCGAGAGCTCATAAACACTAAGACAAACGCTCCTCTGTCTCCTGGTTAGCTCTCAGCCTGTGCGTGCGATGCTTATTTCAGATTATGGTCTCAGACTAGATCTAGCCAGCTCAGCCCAAATCCCCATCAGAGGGTAACCCACGTAGTTCTGTACTTAGCCTTGTTTCAGCACAGGGCTGTTGAGACAAAGGATACGGCTGCGTAAGGCAGTAACATTAGTCCTGAAAGAGATGAGATAGAGAGGCACAGAAGATCCTCTTCAACATCCCAGCACCAGAAGCCTGGAGATAGAAGATGTGGATGCAGACCTGGCATTTCTCTCTCTAGTGTGCATTGTCCCCCCGTCAAAGGATAAAGATATCTCTGAGGAAGGAACTTTCCAGAGCATCACTTTTATCATGCCATATCCCTCCTCAGGAACCTAAAGGGATTCCTTACTCCTAGCTGATTAGGCACCAGCTTTTCTGCTTGAACTTTTCCCTTCCCACATATGTTACCTTGTCTTATCCCAACACCAACCACTCGAGTTAAGAAACGACTTTCCTACATGCCTAGTTCCATTCCAGCCTCTGTGGCTCCTAGCCTGGCACGTTCTTACTTCCTCTGGGCTCAAAGGGGATTCCTCCTCCCAGTAGAGAGTTCCTTTGTCTTCTTGAGGGCTTTTAATCTCCTTTTTCTGTGGGCATTATAGCCTTAGGGGCAGTCATTTGGAATTTTTACCTCTGGCTTTATGGCATGTTTTAAACATCCTTAGATTGTGGCAAGTGTCCTGGATGTCTTTTCCCCATCAGGAGTGTGAGTGCCCAGTTTCCCTCTGTCCCCTACTGTGCCTTATACAGGGCCAGGAACTGGAGGCTCAGAGATCCTTCCAGTGCTGAGTCCAAAGGACACCTAGAAGACATCGAGGTTGATTATGCAGTCCTGGCCTCTTTCACACAACTGCACTTTTTGCTTTGCAATGTGCTTTCACATCTTCCTCTTACCTGCTCCCCAGACAGCCCTGTGGGTCTGCAGGCCGTCTGTCACCCAGCCCTTGGTGCATAGCTCCTGGGGTAGAAAGGAGGGGCTCTCTTTCCCAGCAGCAGACTTACCCTCTGCCCCCATAAAGACATGTGGCATTGTCACTGTGAAGAACATATATAGAGGGGCCCATCCTGAAGGGCACAGAGACTAAGGACTGAGATTGTAAAAGGGTATCAGACTTCACCCTGTCCTCCTCGGGCTCACAGTCAAGCCAGAAGGCAGGAAGAATGTGCCTGATAGGGAGGAATTCTATCATAGGGTCACATTTACTACCTGCTGCATGACTCCTGCAGGTAGGAAGCAAATTAAGAAGCAGATTAAGAACTTGGAGAAAAGTCGGATTTTCCAGGGCTGGAGGTGAGCATATTTGGTGTGAGCTGGTCCTGAGTGCTGAGCCTGGGTGCAGTGAGGTGATTTCCATATGGGAAGTGTAAATTCCCACAGAGACACAGGAGTAGACCGTTTTTGCTAGAGAGTTTGCACTGTGGGAGACAAGGTTGGAGAGACAGTTAGGGTCTAAATTAAAGCAGGTCTCAAGTGACAGGAGAGAGTTTATACTCCATATGAGGGGGCTGTCCCTGGGATGTAAGGTCCATGGAATTAAAGGTCTGTGGTGACTTGGACTGATGATGATTTGTGATCAAGGGGTGATGTGTGCCGAGATACGTTTTACATAGACAAATATGGAAAGCAGTCCCCAGACAGACTAGACTGAAGTCGGGAGACCCTGCAATAGTCCAGGAAGGAGGTGACAACAACCTGAGCCAGAGAAAAATAGAGCAGTGGGACTGGAAAGGCAGCGACAGGTTCAGGAAACACTAGGACTGCAGTGGACTGCAAGGAGACCATCGTGCATGATGACCTCAAACTTCGAATTCAGAATGATGGGAAGAGCGAGGGTCATGAGTGGAGTCCCGAACAGGAGCTGGCTGGGGCTAGTAATGTAACTTGGGCGTGCCACCCAAGCTCTCTGTGCTGGGGTGTCTTTTTCTACTGAATGGGAAGTCTGGCCAGATAAACTGCACTCCCCTTCCTGCCGCGGCTTGGAGGCCACCCAGCATAATGGAAATTCCATGGCACCAGCAAATCTTGAGTTTAAATTTCAGATCTCCCACAAGGATTGCACCTTAGCCAAACTGTTTAAATGTCACATGAGTCCACTTTCTTAGCTATAAAATGGAGATAGTATCTTCCTATCGAGACTCTTTAAGGACTGAAGGGAAAATGTGCACTAGCATGTTAAATAGGAAATACTTAAGAAATGTCCTCCCTGTGCCTATCCCTCCCCCACCCACCGTGGTTCTAGAATCCCATGGTATCTGAGATGTCACATAGACATGACAAGGAGAAGCAATAACATCCAAGTGAAAATGCGTGCAGGGCCTCAGAGACGATGCTGGGTCAGAGTTGAAGGTATGGGTTCGAGAAACCATGTGGGTACATAAAGCTGTGATAGTTACACACAGTCCCTGGTCAAAGAGCAGGGCGAAGTGAATGGTAACAGAGGTGAAAGGTTCAGGAAGGGGATGCTGGCAAGGGGGCAGCACAGACAGGCGTTGACCAAGACCAGCATCATTTTGGCCATGTTCACGTGTGTTTAGTATTGTTTACTTACTACTTCTGCTTGAATCAACTGGCTTTTTTCATACCGACATTTAGGAAGGCAAATTTTTTTTTTTTAACTAGAAATATCGATGCTACCATCGAAGCTGACAGTAAAAAGAACTACTAAAGGGTTTATCCATGTACTACCTAAAATCATCTTACATGCCAGCCAGGACACATGCCACATTTAAGGAAACATTGTGTTCGAGAACTGTCCCTTGAAAGGATTGGACTGAATCCATGTGGCTTCAGAAGAGAAGACTCATCTCTTCAGAAGAAAAGACTCATCATAAGACTCACGTCCTTGTGGGACGTGACAAGGAGGCTGATTTTGTCTCCTAGGAGAACTCAGTAGAGCTGGTATTCTCCAGTGGGAAGGGTTGTGTTGGGGCAGGTCACCTGCAGGTGTGCCTTCAGGGACAAAGCCTCACCCATCTCTTCCAAGGTCCCTCTGATGACTAATGGTACTTAATACCATGAGGTGCCCTCACGTCCATGAATGAGAAGGAAGCAAAGGAAGCGAGTGAATGAACGGACGCATGGGTGGGTGAGGGGCGCGTGGAGGTAGAGAAGGGCTATCTTTCATGCAGGCACGGGTCCAAGGGAAGCACAGTGCTTCTGCTGTCTTGCCTAGGCCCCTCTCCGTACCATGCACCTGGGCTTGCCTGGGCCTGAGGCTTCCCTGGCTCTCGTAGCCTCACAAGTGCATCACCCCAAGGGGACCAGCTCTGCCTGTGTGTCCGCCAGATTTTCTGTCTCAGCATCTCAGCACTTCCTGTGCTGAGACAGGCAAGTGGCACGCTCAATCCAGGCTCCTTACAAACCGACGGGCAAGGGCATGAATGCCTACCAGCGGCAGCTCAGCCACACTTCCCGTATGGTGCAGAGATATTAGCATGGACATCAGTTTTGGGGAACAAGATCCATACTATGGCAGCCAGTGCAGCTGCTGGGCAACCAGATCCAGATCCTCCCTGCCCAAGTGGACTCAGGCTCCTGTCCCAAAGGGAATACTCCCCTCACCCAGCCTCTGTTTCTGCTTTTTTTTTTTTTTTTTTTGCCCCCTTTATGCTCTGGTTCCTTCCTGGTGGCTGGCCCAGAAGGCTTGGGAGGATCATCAAGCTTTGTGGTGTGCAGAACGCATCTGAGCAGAAAACATCAGGCTGGAGGGAACCTGGAAGCTTCGGGGTCCTACTGCCTTCTTGTCCAAATCAGGACAGTAAGGCACAAAGAGGGTAAGGACTTGCCCAAAGCCACGAAGTTGTGTCATACAGACAACAGGGTAATAGCCCCCATTTGCACGATTTTTTTTTTTTAAAAAGCTCATTGCACCTCTGCCCTTCCTGATCTCCAGCATCTACACTCCACTGCACTTCCGAAAGGACTGGACAGCGGTGGGAGGAGCACGTGCGGGGAATCTCCTGCCCTGTGCTGGGGTGAACTGTGAGCTTGCCCTCGTTCCCCCATCGGATTACGGTGCTGGAGGTCAGGGCCTAGGCTGCCTCTGTGTATCAGCCCGCCCAAACCAAGGGCAGAATTTTGATTGCAGAGCAATAAGGCCTTGACCTGACCACCATGATTCCTGCGCACATCGCTTTACCTTCTGGGCCTTGGTCTCTTCAGCTGTCATACGGAAATGATAAAATCTACCTCACGGGGATGTGGCGGATTGAAAATAAAAACACATAAATATTTATTAAGGCCTTTTGTAGTTGTCGAAGTGCTGTACCAGTATGACTAGAAATAGACGAGTATTTACTAGAAAAAGGAGCCAAACAGAAACAACAATGACCTAACATGTGAAGAAGCCCTGGGTTCTCACGGAAGACTGGAGTAGCCCCAGGAGGGGATCAAGCACGGGCTCTGTGAGGGGTCCTGGAGTGGGGCTGCCTCCCCACTCTCGTGTGGACATTCACCTCTGGCTTCCCTTGGATGTCTGATAGCCTCAGACACTTGCTCCCCATGGTACAGACTGCAGGGTCATGGGTGAGAGTCACAGACTCATAGGGCAGAAACCGAACCCCACAACACTGGAGACCCTTCCCTGGGTGGCTAAGGCAGGTCTTCTGGGTCGGCCATCAGGATCCTGCAGACTCTGATGACACCCGGGGCCATGGAAGGTCCCAGACAGCAATGATGCAAAGCTATGGTCTCTGCCCTCGCTCTGTGGGTGCCATCGGCCCACCTCCTGCCCTGGGAAGTCTGTGGGTTCACCCCTGATGTCTGTGCCTGTCTCCCTGAGGACCACATGCCTCTCCTAGGGGGTTCGCTTGCTTCTCCTCCAACTTGTGCTGGGCTTCTCAAGCATGAACTCTTCCCAGAAACAGGCTGATGCCTCTACCAAAGGCAGAACTGATTTAAAAAGTGTTTCCTGCAAATTGCAAACAGTCATAATTTTGGCTTTTGGGGAGTATCTCCTTTCCCTTATAAAAACAGGTCTGTTCTCCTTGCTGATCAGTTCAATGATCATGATATAAACCAGAGAGCTAAACCAGGGACATGCCTGGAGAGGGGAGTTGTGGCAACAGTGATTCATGGTCTGCTCCTTTGGGGACCTCTGCAGGAGTACGACGGGTTTGAGCTGTCTCCCTGATGAGGTCAGATTTGGTGACAGGGGGATCTTGGGCTCCAGAATGCCATGAGCCACGAAGCTTGGGGTCCCTGGGCTCACCCTGACTTTCACTGGGCCCTTAGGAAAACAGCTCATGGCCCAGCAGTGCAATCTGGTGCTTGCTAATCTGGCCTGTTGGCGGGGTTCCCCTAGTCCTTTAGTGGCCGCCAAATGAGGTTCCGGGATCTGAACGCCTCACAAGTGGGCCAAACTCTTGGCTCCCAGTTCCTGTCCCTGCCAGGGCCTGGAGGTAATACTCTCCAGACATGATGTCCCAACCACCCTGGGAGGTGGGGACCATCACTGTCCTTGTTCTACAGGCTGGAGCTGCAGTCTGCCCCACCAAGCTGACCATGTTTCTACAGCCTCTCAGTGTATAGCAACACATTTGGATCCCTGGACTCCACGTCCCCTCTTACTGTTTCTTGTCTCTGGGAACACAGCAAGGGCAACGAGTAAGCTTGTGCCAGTAACAGCCCCAATCTGGAAGTCGGAAATCTTGGGTTCTAATTTTAGTTTCTCCGTCATCAAGCTGGGTGACCTTGGTCGGCCACACAGCCTCTGTGAACAGGATTCTCCTCATCTACACAAGGAGGAGGCGAGGTTTTGTCTGTGGATCACCAGCGTTGGCTCTCTGATGGCTCCCTAGAAACATCCTGGGCACTGGTTAAAAACACAGCCTCCCAGGTTTCCGTTGCAGATCTGCTGAGCCAGAGTATTTGGGAATCTGGGTTTCTAGTGGGCTCCCCAGCTTCTGGAATGTGCCTAAGCTGGGGACTGCAGGTCTGTGTGATTTCTGTGGCTCCTTTTAGCTACAGGATTCTCAGACATCTCTGCCTCCTGGGAGCGAAGTGGCTCTGTGGGGATAATCTGGACCTGCCCGCATGACGGGAGGTGTGGACCTAGGCCTGCAGCTGCACACATGGAGGGACGTGTGGCTTCTGTAGAGGTATCGGAGGCCAGAGACAGCACTGGGGCACCAGATGATGCCGAGTCAGCAGCTGGTATGTTCCCGGGCTGGGAGGCTCAGTAGGAAAGGAAGGCTGAGGGGCGGGAGGGCACTCAGGCCTGCTATCTGCCATCAGCCCTGTGGTGATGGAGTTCCCCATGCCCAACTGTGTGGCAGAGCTGTGGGGAATGCCCAGGAGGGACTTTCTGTATTCCTGAGGAAATACCAGCTATACAGCCAGATCCCCATTGTACGTAGGAAGGAGTATACGGGGAAGGAGAGGAAGTGGTGTTTACTAAGCACCTGCTATATGCCAACACTGGGTCTTACACGTGTGGGGCCCTGAGAATCCAAGAGCTACGGGGACCCTCCCTGGGCTAAGTAGGGAAAGAGCAGGCAAGGGAAGCAAAGCCAAGGTAAGTGTGAGGGAGACTAGGTCTATGGATTTCCACAAACTGTCCTGGGAACTAGCTGGAAGGGTATATGAGACCATGTATCAAGGTGTCTGGACTCTGTTGCTTTTAACCATTCATAGGTCCTCAGGCAAGACACAGAGGGTCTCTGGATTTGAGTTAGAAATAAGAAGATCTATCCTGCTAACTCATAGGATGAAATAGAACATAGTGGGTCTGTAGAACGTTAGGATCACTGCTGAAGTCTCAGGCCTTAGCACATACAGCCTCCTCTCTCACTCCACACACCTCCCTCACGAAAGTTAGTCTGGACACCCAGGCACATGGAAACCCCTCTTCCATGAGCCAAGATGGGCTAGCCAGGTGCTGCTGGGCTCCTGGAGCTTGGAATACTGTGACCTTCCTGGGAGCGAGCAGAGGAATGGTATCTACCAAACAGCTCCCAGCATCTCTTGCAAACTTCTGAACTTGACACACAAAGCAGTCTCCTGGGCCTCTAATCCACTATGCTGGCATTCTTACAAGACGAGAAACAGACACACACAGGAAGAAGGCCACGTGACAACAGAGGCTAGGTTTCAGGTGATGTATCTAGAAACCAAGGAATGCCAAGAGTTGCTGGCAACACCAGAAGCTAAAAGAAAGGTTTGGAACAGCTTCTCCCCCTAGAGAACAGCCCTACCAACATCTTGAGTTTGGGCTCCTGGCTTCCAGAATTCTGAACGAATACATTTCTATTGCTTTAAGCCACCAGGTTGAAGTACTTTGCTACACAGCTACTGCCTGTGATGCTCCCAGCTTCGCCTTCCCACAGAAGTGACATGGCGAGGCACGGACACGGGGTCAGCTTCCACCCTACTGGCCTCCCGACGGACCACCCACAGCCAAGTCACCCCCCAGAGTACTTAGATGTGCTCTGTTTCTTCAGTAGTGCCTCTAGTGACATGTCCAGCCACTCAGGGGGCATCCCATTGGGTTGGGAGTTCACTGAGATGTTAGGGATCAGAGCACAGAGGTAGAGGGCCCCCAGGTTAGACGCTCCTTTCAGGGAGAGCAACGCTGGACTCTGACCCAATTCCATTCTTCTTCTACTGACCCACCAACTAGCTACTAGTGGGGACACTTAAACATCAGTGGAGTGTCTTCCAGGGACTGCACACTGTGGGGCACCTAAAGCCAGGGAAGACAAGAACTTCACCCTCAGGAAGGTGGCAGTCTAGGTTGGTAGGACTAATATCTGGAAAAAAAATCAATCACCAAGTGTGGCAAATGCCACAGCTGGCCTCATCTGCCAGGGAGGCTTTCTGGAGGAGGTGGCCAGTGCCCTGAGCACTGGGGAAAGGGTAGAATGGAAGGGGGTGGGGCAGAAGGTTGGGGGCGTGGAATCCAAGGTCAGGAGACAAGCCAGTCAAGCACAAGGCATCTGACCATCAGGCTAAAGCAGAGTTCTGCAGGGGACAATGGCACAGAGGTTGGAAAGGCTGGAATGGCCCGATCAGGGAGGGTTTCACCTGTCAGGGAAAGGAACCTGGGCTGTGTTCTGCAGGCAATGTTGAACCAATAATGCCTAAGTGAATCTTATGAAAGCACTTTTCAAGTAGAATTGAAACAGATTTTCAATTTCCAAGCAAGCCATATAAGATAGCTTTTCCTTTGAAAGTGTTTTCTCAACTTGAAAGCTCTGAAGTCATGGGGCTGAATGTTTGATCTGATAAGGGCTCACTAATACCGTATAAACATTCCAAAGCTGACATCATTTGGCTTTTAAAAATTGGCCTCACAAAATGCTAGCCATTCCAGGTCTAGCCAAGACCACACCTCCACCGGTAGCCCTCCTTGATTGTGAGGCTCAGCAGTGAGCCCCCTCTCTCTTCTGTGAATTCTTTTGTCTGGTGCTTCCTGGGCTCTTGTCAAGATTTCACAGATCAGTAAAATAGCAAGACCAAAAAGATGTTAGGGACAGACTTGAGTTGCCAACTTTTCATTCTGCCAAGTAGAAATATTAAAAATAACAATGGCCATTTATTCCCTCTTTTGTTTTATAAAAGGAAGGAGAAACAAGCCCAGAATGAAGAGCAGTTGGCCACCCCCCCCCGGCACCCCCCTATAACACATCCACTCACGTAGCCCTCTGCTTATTTTTCTCCTCTAACTGCAGGCCTGTAAATCTTCATTGTGGACTGGCACAGGCCTGCACACTGGCATTTGGGAAACTTCAGTCCTTCCCATTCTCGAGTTCATGGCGTACTTCCCATGTCCTTCCTACTAAGAAGTTCTTTTACTCAAATCCTCTAGGATTTGGCGCCAGCTGATCAATCTGTGGAAGCTGGCAAAAATGGCCACGATATTTTGTCGCCCTTCCCATCAAGAATCATATTCTTAACTGTAGTGAACAAACTGAGAGATGTTGGAGGGAGATGGGTGTGGGAATGGGGTCCCTGGATGATGGGCATCAAGGAGGGCATGGGATGGAATGGGCACTGGTTGTTATATGTAACTGATGAATCACTGAACTCTACCTCTGGCATTAATAATACACTACATGTTAATCACATTGAATTAAAAAAATGAATCATAGTCTTCCTATCTCTTGAATCTGTGCTGACTTTATCACCTGCTCTTACCAATAAGAAGGACGATGCAGAAAGCACAGAGATATCCCAGCCATGTCAGCCAAGGCCAGGATGAACAGGCCAGCTCTAGTGACCCAGCAGCTGGCCACAGACACTTGAGCAAACCCAACTAAGGTCAGTTGACCCCTGCTGGGTCTGGAAGAACTGCTCAACTGGGTCTAATCCAAATCATGAACCTACAGAAATGTGAGCTACATAAATAGGGTTTGTTTAAGGTCATGAAGCAGTGGGATAGTTTGTTACACAGCACAAGCTTGCTGACACATCACCTCTCCCACAACAATCTGCATGGGCCTTCTCTATCCTCTGTTGCTTTTAATATAATTTGAGCTTTTCTGTTTCTAAGAATTTGCCTATGCTCTTCCCCCAGGCCTGAAATATCTGCCCACTTTCTCCTCTGATTTGCCCATTGACTCAGGTCAATGGCGTGTTCTTTTAATAGCTGTCAGAAAGGTGGCACTCACTGTCTGTGCGTCTCCCTTGGCCTTTAATCACTTAGTCACCACCCTGCAGCATGTCTTGCACACTGTAATCAATTACTTCTGATAATGTTGACTTCACGTGGGTTTGTTACATTTTGCCTTCTCTAGTAAGTTGCCAGTCCTTCATGGAGGACTCAGCTTTTAACCCAATATCTTGCATAGAACAGGCATACTTTTTGCTCATTGACTGATGAGATTTGGAAATTGGATGAAAATAACTGTGTCACATCAGTTCTCACCAAAGTACCTTCCACCCAGCTCTGAGCTCTATCCTGGATCCTCATGCTTTTCCATGGAATCTGAGTTCATTTTTCAGTCCCACCACAAATGCTTTCTAGAACGTAGGGAATGGTTACCTGTCCTCCTATACCATGAAAGTCAGAGAGGCACACCCAAACCAAGGCAAGTAACTCCTCTTGCCAATTTATTACTTGGCCTTCCGAGTCTTTCTGGAATCCTCTGGAAACTTCCCTTCTCATTCTTGTGAACTTTCATTTGTCCCAGGCTTGGGCGTTGGATGATCTGGGCTTCCTGTGCCTTTCAGCCTTCACTAAGGTCTTTAAAGAGAACTACAAAGCTTTGCAGGAGAAAAACAGATAAAAAGCTTAGCATTGCAAATGAGGAGAGCATTAAGCCCAGGCTCGAAATGAGGTAAGTGCATTCAAAAAAGCAAGAGCTGGGAAGACTGGCTGCTAAAGGTTAAATGGTGAAGGTAAAGGCCAAGGTTTCTTGCTCTCCTAGTTTAATCTTCTGGATTGGTTTTCTCAAATGGCTCATAACCAAGTTGGCAACAGGCTGTCCCACCTCCCTCACTTCACCTCCTGCCTTGCTCTGAGTTCCTGCCCCATGTTCCCATGCAGTCCCCTCATCTGAGTCCTTCTCTGTCTTACAATCTTGATCATTTTCTTTTTTTTTCTTCTTTCCTTCCTTCCTTCCTTCCTTCTTCCTTCCTTCCTTCCTTTCTTCCTTCCTTCTTTTCAACATATAATGTATTATTTGTCCCAGGGATACAGGTCTGTGAATCATCAGTCTTAACACAATTTACAGCACTCACTGTAGCACATACCCTCCCCAATGTCCATCACCCAGCCACCCTTTCCCTACCACCCCCACCCCCAGCACCAGCAACCCTCAGATCATTTATTTCCTTCCTCCCTCCCTCCCTCCCTTCCTTCCTTTCTTTTTTTACTTTCTTTTTGAGAGAGAGAATTCCCAGTGCCAGCGAGGTTGGGGAGGGGGAGGGGCAGCAGGAGAGGGAGAGAATCTTAAGCAGGCTTCTTGCTGGGCAATCCAGGGCTGATCTCCCACCCTGGGATCATGACCTGAGCCAAAATCAAGAGTCAGGTGCTTAACCAACTGAGCCATCCTGGCACCCCTGATCATTTTCTTTTTTCTTTTCTTTTCTTTCTTTCTTTTTTTTTTTTTTTTTTTTAAGATTTTACTTATTTATTTGACAGGCAGAGATCACAAGTAGGCAGAGAGGCAGGCAGAGAGAGGAAAGGAAGCAGGCTCCCCACTAAACAGAGAGCCTGATGCAGGGCTTGATCCCAGGACCCTGGGATCATGACCTGAGCCAAAGGCAGAGGCTTTAACCCACTGAGCCACTCAGGTGCCCTGATCATTTTATTTTCGAAAAGCTTAGATAAAATATTTCATGTCAGAAACTTAAAGAGACTCTAAGGTGACAAAGGAAAATAAAAACAAGCACTATCCTACTTCTTAAGGTAACCATTGTCATCATTTGGGTAAGTGTGATCAATTAATTTCCTCAGTGTGTGTATTCTTGTTTTCCAAAACTGTCATCACACTGTTCATATTATTTTATGACCTCTTTTATTTTTACTTAACAAAAGGTTTTATTTTTTAAATTTTTTAGAAAGACTTTATTTATTGATTTGACAGAGAGAGAGCACAGTTGGGGGTGGGAGAGGGCGATGAGTATCTTTACAGCATGCTTGTAGCATGGATAGGTGTACTACAATTTATTTAGTCATTCTCTGTAGAATGCTTAAATTTGGTGCTGTAGGCTTCGACTCATTCTGTAATGATTTGAGGCCTGTCCCTCTTTGGGGAGGTTGAGGGCCAGTGGCTTGGTTCAGCCCCTTACTGTACACCCCTCTTCCTCTGGGACTCTCCCCTTGATGCTCCTCCTTCCCTCCCATGGAGCAGATTACTCAGCTGCCCCTTGCTGTTGCCATACTCTGTCCCTGGAATACTCAAAGTCCTTCTTTCCATCTTGCTCACTTTCCTTGTTGAAGTATCAGGAAGACCCCTTCTATTCAGAGATGTCTCTTTTCCTTTTGTGGATGAACAGAAGAGCCTGCTACGAAGAGGGGAGTCAGTCTTTCCACTCATGAGAATACACACTTCCCCTGGAAATGCGGCTCTGGCTTCCAAGTGGGCTGGGGTCTTTGTCTCCACTCAGCACAATGGAGGAACTCATACCCACCTCTGTGTGAGCACACTCTATGCCTGAGCTTTCTGTGAAGTGTCACATTCCTCTCCATCTCCCTGTCCCTAAGACGCCATTCAGTTGACCTATTTTTATCCAAGATGCCGAACATCCAAGAAAGAAGAGATTCTGCCTCATGCTGGGTGAAAATGGCCCCATCCTTCTGTTTCCTGCCCTTAAGAACAGGCTGTTAGCTCTCCTTTGCTCTTCCTCTTCTCTGGCTTCCTGACCCTCCTTCATTTTTTCTCTCCCCTCTGCCTCTCAATTTTTTTTTTCTTATTCCCACCTATTTCCTCTCTTCTCTTCTTTATCCCTCTCCAATTTTCCCTTCTCCACCTGAGGGATGGGCAGCTGTTCACATTCAGCATTCAAAGAGTCCCACACGAGTTTAGCTAATTGAGGTATTTCTCACAAATTGCTTGAAATTTGCAGAGGCCCACTGAAAATGGAAAAAAACAGAACCACGAAAATCAGCCTGTGATACTGATGATGCCATTAACGAAACACCAGACCCTGCTAGGTATGGATGGAGAAAAAATTTCCTGGCCAGTATGGAACCACATAATAAGCATGAGCTATTAAAGAAACACTGACAGCTTATACAGACTTGCCTGGGAGGCGAGTGAGAGAGAGCAGGCGTGGCTCACTCCCCTGGCCACTGTGAAGCCACAAGGACAGCAATGACCTAAATAACAGTCTTCACTCTGCTGTTCACATACTTTGCTGGAATGATCTGAGATTGAAGAAGATGGGGCTTTGACTCCCAGCTAGAATTCTTTCAGTGCTACATGGGAAAAATGTCTTCTTAGTCCTGGCTTCATTTTTCCTTTACTATTAGGCTTGCTGCTTCTGACTTGTGGTTATAAACCCCAACGTAGAGAGCGGGCAATGAATTCCAGGGAAATATAAACCCTGGGGTCACAGTACCTGAGAAGAATCCTAGTTAAGCCATTTATTAGCTGGTTACCACACACCACTAATGCTATTAGTATTACTACTGTTACCACCACCTCAAACATCTACCACCTTCCTTCAACTAACTTTATAATGTGTGTTCTAAATCCCAAGTGTGTTTCACAAATGATTTCCTTTAATCCTCACAACATCATGATACAAATATAGTAGCCCTCCCTTAAAGATGGGGAAATGGAGATACTGTAAGATGAAGTCAAGTTGGCCAAACCATACAGATTGTAAATGCTACAATAAGTGTTCCGACCCAGGCAGTCTGAGCCCAGAGTGCTGTTACTTAGCCTTTCTTAGCTTTAATGTTTCCACTTATGTAATGAAGATGATGAAAGTAAAGCCTGTATCATGGGATTGTGGTTACATACATGAAGGTGTTCCATAAACTGTGGAGTAAACTACAGAGGTACTAGTTGGCATCGGTCCCAAAATAAAGCTTTCCTTTGGGGAGAGAAACTTCTTATAAAATGATTGTAGGATCACATCATTTCAGGGTAGGAAGTGAGTTCCAATGTCATCTAGGAGAATTTCCCAATTGATGCAAGATTAGATAGATTCATGAAATTGGAAGAGAATTTGCAAGGAACGTGGTTCAACATTAGCTAGAAGTGATCCACCCAAGATGGCGCAGGGAATTGTGAGCAGAGTTGAGTGTAAACTCAGACCTCCTGGCATTTGGCTCATGCTGATTCCATTGCCCCAGGGAGTGCTGCCCCTTCCCTTACTGCTCCTTTGGGAGATACTGCCGAGTGAGCACCATGGCTTTACTTGCTGAGCCACAACAGGACCTCAGAATCCTTCTCAACAACAGTGCTCCATCAGTGTTGACTTACAAGTTGACAATTCCATGCTCTCTGAACAATCTACAGGGTGACCATATAATTTATCTTTCAAACAAGGGCACATTTGAGAGGGAAAGGGGGCATTATTAATAATTACATGGTGATACAGGACTAAACAGGGATTATCTCAGGTGAACTAGAAACTATGGTTACCTTAATTACACTTCAGTGAATCTCCCAGAACATCCAAAATAGGGTAAATCTGCTAGGAAACTGACTTGAAAGAAGGCCTGTTGGGAACATCTTCCTACAGGATGGTGCGGGATGTGAAGGGTAAGAGAAGATGCTCTTTTGTTAAGACAGGATGAAGGCCTACCTTAGGTTCCTATTCGTGTCTGCAGAAGCAACGCCAACAAAATGGGGTTATTTTCCACTCTCCTGTTATTTTCCCTCTATTCCACTGGCCTGGAAAATCTCATTACTTTCCCAGCTGAAAGCACTGGGTGCCTGTGAATGTTCCCCTCCTTCCTTCTTTTCTCTTTCTCCTCTTTATACTGAATAATCGTTTCTATGGTAGTTTAATTAGCCAATTATGAATGTGTTTGGGTATCTTACAGAGGAAGAATCACTTTGTTTACTTGCTGGTAATTAAATGGGCTACATTTGATTTCTGTTTTGGGAGATTTATGGGCATTTTCTTTTTCTAGATGGTAAAATTGAAAAATTGAAGTCTAATTATTGATGGATTTCTCTAAGTAGAGAAACGTAGAATAGTATTTCATTCATTGCCAAGTTCACTGTGTCTTAGTATGGCCTTAACAATGGATAGAGAATTATACTACTATTATAGACCATTAAAGACCAGTAAGGAGAGAGGAAAGGAAGATAGCAACATCTTTGGAGAGAAAAGCACGTTTTGCAGCAAGAAGGGATCCAACTGTTGAACTGCTTTAGTTGCGCTCTGTTGACTTTTCCTTCTCAAATCTTGACAGTTCCTCTCAGATAACCTTTTTTTCTCTGGTTAGCCCCATCTTTCCCTTCAAAAAAGAACTACGGTATTCAGTAGTTAACAATATTTCATATTGCTTCAAGGGTGGAAGATTTTAACCAGGCATGGTGTCTTAATTTGCTCTATGACATTGACCAAATGAGTTTTTTTTTCCTCTTGGCCCTTTCATTTTCTCATTTTTGAGGCAAGGTTTCCAGAAGTTATTATACCATTGAGTTATCTGAGCAAATTATGCTATAAAAATGGTTGCAAAGCCAGTTAACACAGAAAACATACAACGTGTTTTATAAATACTTATAAGTTCCCTGTTAAGTGTTGTGGTAAGCATTAAGTTTTCTGACCCTTTGAGTAAGGGGTATGAGAAAAATAATCTGATAATTTTATTTAAAGGCAAATAAAATTGACTTCTTGGGACTTTAGTTCAGCTTATTCACCAGATCCAGTTAACTTTTTGGCTATTACACCATTTTATTTTATATTATTTTATTTATTTATTTATTTTTTTTACTAAGGTTTTAAAAAACTTATCTATTTTGGAGAGGGGAGGAGGGGCAGAGGGAGATAAAGACACAGAAAATCTCAATCAGACTCCATGCTAAGCATGGAACCTGACACAAGGCTTCATCCCATGGCCCTGAGATCATGACCTGAGCTGTAACTGAGTCAGACGCTTAACCGACTGAGCCACCCAGGTGTTCCACTACTACATCATTTTAAATTTACTTCACAGATCTGGCTGAAATAAGAGTAAGATTCCTCCAATTAAATAAGAGAAGGAACTAGGGTTTTAGTACACCCAATAGCACATACCTGCCCCCAGATTTGCACAAAGAGCTTCAAGTACGAAATGTCATTTAATCCTCACAACAACTGTCAAGAAATGGGTGTATTTCCTCCATAAGGAAACTGGGCTCCGGGAGTCTAGTGATTTGGGGAGCCAGGACTTGAGAGTCTGGCTCTACCTCTTACCTACACCTTGTCTCTGTCCAGCACTTCAGGCAAAGGTGCAGCGTTGAACAGATTGTGTCTAATTCCTGTTTCCTTGTTTCAAAGTTCATAAGGATGTTCCAGAAACCTTGCTTAAAGACACACTGAAAAATCACATTCACTCATTTATGGGACACACTTAAAGGGACTTAGGTCATTTGGTCCCCAGAGTACAAATCTCCTCTCACTTTGGCCCAACCCACACCTGCTTCAGGACAGAGACAACTGTCTCTGTCTCTAGGGAGAAGTGTGTCTCTAGGGAGAAGCCAGCCCAGGACGTGCAGCTCACTGACAAGCAGCCTCTCCTTTGGCAGGACACCAGCTCTGTCGACTGAAGGTAGCCCCATCCACCTTGTGACCCCTCCCACGACCTCAGCCATCTCCATGGGGGAGAGACTGGCGGTGTCTCCCTGACCCAATCTCTCACAGGAATTAGTAGAGGTAGCTGGGAGGAAAGCGACTGCACAGGGTGGAGGGTAGAGAAGCAGGGGAGAGGAGAAGAAGGAAATATAGTTTGTGGGAGTGGTTCCATGTCCCTTTTGGGCTCTGTAGCTCTTAATCCTCTCGCCCTGACTCTTCCTCTGCTGCCCCTCCCCCCAACATGGTCATATACACACACCATTTTGCCTGATACTGTCGTCCATGTCCAGCTGAGTTATCCGGGCTAGGGCCAAAATGCCATCACGAAGAAAAGCCTGGCAGGGCCCCAAACAAGGCTTAATATATTCTGTGTAGACCAGGCTCAAGCATGTGGGAAACAGAGATGGTGGCGGAGGTCCCAGTACCCGCTGTGACACATTCGGAAGCCAGCTTCACCTTAGCACCAGCTGCCCTCTCTGCAATTTGGTTGAAGTTTGATTTCAGAGTCAAAATCTCTTAAGGGGAGAGGCAATGTATACCTCCGAGAACTCTATTCTCTTCCCTCATGTTGCTACTGCTATTAATGGAGGTCTCACCTCATGTCCTGGAGAACGGGTTTATGCCCCTCTCTAGGGGGACCACTCTCTAGACACCCACATCAGAACACATGGACCATCAAGTCTGACTTTATTTATGGGATCAGAAGATGTGACACCTGGACTGCACTGTAAAATTCTCAGCTCTGGGGCTCCCGTTATGCCCTACCAAATCTGGTTGGGTGTGATAAGCAGTTCATGGTAAATCTGGGATGCTCAAAAGGAAAAACCCAGGACTGAGTTGAGAGGACTCAGTTTGGGGGAAGGCATTTGGCCTCTCTGGGCCTCAGTTTTCTCATCTGTAAAATGAACGCCCCTTCCCTTCACCTCTGCCCAGGCTATGAAAAAGCACATGAAGAGTCGTGTGTGTGTTTATATGCATGTTTCAATAGGAGTCCATAGCTCTCAAGAGACCACTGGGCTCTGGGACTCCAGGAGGTGGTCTGAGGTCCCTCCCTAGTTCACTGGGCTCGGCATGGCTGGCGTCAGGCTGCAGACACCCACTTCTAGCAGCTTCCCAGCCAGCCGCCCAGGGGTGTTAGCAACTCCGTGCAGGCAAAGGTCAGCCTCTGGGCCCGCGTGCTCTTCAAAGCTCCATTTATTCACTGGAGGAGCGACACTGGCTCCCCATTCCTGTCTTTAAGGCAGATAACTGGGACATCCCACAGGAGCCTTTACTTCTCTTCCCACCCTCCTCCTCCTCCCCTTTGCCTCCCGTTCTCTAGTCCTGCCTCCCCAACACTGCTCTGGCCTCCCTGGGCAGAAACATATGCTGTGGGCAGAGTTTGGTTTCACGGCTCTCCACCTGCCTCCCTTCAGGCCCATACCTTTGTCAATTTCTCTCTATTCTTAAAACCTGCTCCCAGGAAGGATCTGGTGTTAGTCATGTGTATGTTATTATAACAAAAAATCCTGGAGGCCTCAGTCCTTGGTGTGTCTGCACGTTTCTGTGTCCATATCTGTCCAAAATGTGGAAGACTCTGACCGAGGGTAAAAGAAGGTCAGGTCCCTGGCCGTGGGGGGGTGGTGGAGCACTTGGGACCTTATCAGGGGTCCAACACCACAGGCCACAACACAGGCCAAACCCCAAGGGTTTGGGGGACCCCAGAGTCAGGAAAGGAATAGCCCCTTCAGTCTACAATACGGTAATAATTCCTTAAGTAACCTCAATTTCCTCCGGTGTGTGTAAGCCCCACGAGGGCAAGAAGTGTTCCTGGTTTGGCTCACCACGGGTTCCCCGCGCGCATGTCTGTGCCATGTATGGGGGCTCGCAGTTGGTACTTTCTGCATATGTGGCTTGAAGGCAGTCTGCCAGGAACACCATCCTTGCCATTCTGGTACCAACCTGTCACTGTCTGGCGAGGCATGGCGGGGAGCGGGGGAGGGGGGAGGATGGGAACAGTGAAAAATCTCCTGCCCCAAGAACCTTCCAGCCAGTTTCCTGATTTCTTAGCATTCCCATCACTCACTTCTCAAGGGCCTTTTCAAGGAGATGTGATTTTTAACTGAATTAGAATGTTCTGCTACCTGGGAGGGATGATACATTAGCACGGATTAGTGTCTCTGATTAACAGCATCATTACCTCTCCTGTCTCATCTGCCTGGACCCCCCCTTGCAGTCAAGTCACACGTCACCAGAAGACAGAGGAGGACACAGATTGGGGCTCCTCGCTCCAAAAGGCTCAGTGGGGGACTATCAGCACTCACTTTTTGAGTGAGTGCTGATAGTCTTAAAAAAAAAAAAAAAGCTGGGCCCCACCCCCAGAAAGGAATGAGGACTGGAGAGGAGTGCAAGACACACGTGTCCACATGTAGCTCAGAGAACTATCAGCCAGAGCTCAGACCCACCAGCCAGCCACAGGGGCCTGAGCCCGGCCATTGAGGGGCCCCGAAGTGTGGGTAAAGGTTGCCCTGTTTTCCAGTTGCTCACCTCGGGAGACCTCTACACAGGACCAGCCTATACAACATTCATCACAGTGCTGAGTACATGGAGGCCCAGCTTGAGGAAGGCTCCGGGTCCAGGAAAAGGTCTCCACTGGAATGGCACGAGCTGAGTCCTCAGACCAACATCACATGCCTGAGGCCTGAAGCTTAGTGTTTTATAGAAATGACTGTATACCATCCAGAGGTGATTATCATCAGCACGCATGCGCCCTGTGCGTCTGGAATGAGAGTTTCCAAAACAGGGAGATGGAGTCACTGATGTCAAAGGAGCATCCTTCATGGGAAGCCCAGCAGTGTGGGGAGTGTGAAGAATGCTGGATTTGGAACGAGGAGACTAGAGTTTGAGCCTGGCCCCTACTCTTAATGGCTATGTGACCTCTGGTCCATCCCTTAGTCTCTCTTATCCTCAGGATCCTCATTTGTGAAATCGATGCTGGTCATACCCTTTTCTGTGGTGGTGATGAAGATGAAGATGAATGAAATCACGCATGTGGGCCTCACTCCAGCTGTCGGTGCCGAGTAGAAATGGCCTGGCCAAGTTCTCGGTCCTCATAGACAGTGCCCTGGTGCTATGAGAGGAGTCCCGACAGCCGGCAGCCAGACTCCTGCCTTGTCCTTGCTACTGGTCCCTGAGACCCCAGGCTCTGGAGGGGGACAGCCTGCTTCTGAATCAGGTGCTGTCACCTACTAGGGGTTTGACCTTGGCCAAGTTACATTAACACCATGCCTCAGTTTCCTCATCTGTACAATGGAGATAACAGTAGCTACCCCCAAGGGGCTGTTATGGGGAATCAGTGTGTTTACATTTGTAAATATTCCATCTCTCCTTCCTTATTCCCTAGTTTTCTCTCCCTCCTTCCTTTCCAGCGGAGCTTCTCCAATGTGCCCCATACTGTTCCAGGCCCTGGGAACTTAGCAATGCACAAGGAAAGGTCCCTGCTCCCACAGAACTTGCATTCCGGTGGAGAGAGGACACTGAATGAGTGACAAATAAGACATTTTTAATAGTACTAATGCTTTAATAGTACTAAGTACTAAAGTACTATTAGTACTTCAATAGTACTACGCTGTTATGAGGAAATTCATGGAGGCATGAGGGAAGGCCTCTGTGAGAAGGAGGCAATGAGCTAGGGCCCGAAGGGCAAAGAGGAGCAGACTTTGCATATATGGGGGTGTCCTGCCTCCTCAGAATCCTGAATTCAAGCTAGTCTGGGACGTGGTGCCCCTCTGGAAGGACCGAGAGGGAAAGCAGAGAGACAGAAGCAAGACGAGGTGCTACCTGTGGACAGTGAGATCACGATCTGTGAGTATCATAGAAGACACCAGGTCCTAGCTTGGGGAGTGGGATGCAGAGGAAGGTGGTCAGGGAAGTAGGGAGGAGAGGAAAGTGGGCAAAGAGAGAAGCAGAGAAGAAAAGTGTTACTATCTGGGGGGGGGGGGCGAGGAGAGCAACAGAAGACACAGCAGTGAGGGAGAATGGTCAATCACACCTGCCAAACCACAGTCAGAGCGTAGGTGCTCAGCTGTTAGCACACGGGGCAGAACCAGGGGCTCTGAGCTCAGAGGGCCCGGCTCAGCCCCCTGACAGCCACCCTCCCGTGACCACAGGGTTGATCAGATCAGAGGCGCTCGGGTTCCAGAGTCTGTCCCAGGTTTTTGTTTCTTCTTGTGGTGATCTTGTTGTCGTTCCTGCTGCTATTATTGGTTTTTATTTCCACTCTCTGTGGGGCTTGCAGAAAATAGTGTAAAGCATTTCTACTTGGAAGAAAAGTGAACATTTCCTTTTCAGGATAGCAATTCAGGAGAGCAGCTCCCAGGACAGCAGGGGGACTGGCCGGGCCCCACAAGGGCCTGAGTAGTCAGGGTCACAGCCAGAGTTGAATCCAGAAATGTGGGTCGAAGAGGTTGATGGGGCTCTCAGAGCATCAGCGGGCATGTGGGTGGGGACGCCCACCAGGGAAGAAAGAGGATGAAAGGCAAAAGATGAATAAAAATTGTTAGAGGAGAAAACTGAAAAATAAAAAGGAGGCTAAGATAGCAGAATAGTCAGGAAAACACATGAGAGCTCAAAGGTAAGCTGCAACACCTATGGGAGTCCGTTTACCACCTGGATGGACGCCCAAGGTGAAGGTTCCTGCAGCCATGCTCAAGGAACCCCAGGGGAGTCTGTCCAGCAGAAAGGGATGTGAGCACGCGTGGAACGGGAGCCCACAGTACACACAGGTGTCACATCAAATGTGCCCCGCAGAAGAGCCTAGGGGGATGAATCTGGCACGTCTTGGTCCCACACCACCTCCAGGAACCCAGAGACTCCCTAACTGGATGGAGAAGAGCACTGTTTTGGCTCCTCTGGGAAGAGTTGGTCATTTGCATACCATCTGTGGAGGAAGAAAGCCAGTGACCTGGGGCCTCTGCCCGACAGAAACCAGGATCCCCTGCAGACATCTGAACGCCTTCTGGCTAGACGGTATACTTCCAGTCACCCTCAGTGAGAGGCAAGGGTGCAAGCAGCCTCTGCTCTGGGGTGAGTACCTTCCTCGTGTCCCTTCCTTCCCCTGCGGCTCTCTCTGACCCTGGGCTCCCAATGGCAGGGTCTATGGGAATGGACTCCATGCGTCTGGCCAGGGTCACACGATGGCTGGTCCAGGCAGATGACTGGGCAAGTTCTGATCATTTCCACAGACATTTATTATAAGTTTATCATGTTCCAGGCACTATGCAGGCACCGAGGATCCACGGATGAAGAAGCAGTGGGCCCGGCCTGGAGACACTTAAGCCAGGAGAAGGCTCCAGACAGGGAGAGAGGCCATTTCAGTACAAGGCATGTGCTCAGGACCCCTTTCCCCAACCCTATCAAGACACAATGGGCATTTTAGCCTCATTCTAGACTAGGGCTCTGTGTCTGTCCCTCACCGCATACCACAGAACACTTTCGGGTTTCTTTATCTCAGAACAACCATTAGCATCCCAAAGGATACAGGCTTTCCTGGCCTATGAGGCCAGTGGGTTAGGAACCCTGGTCTAGTATCGGGATGTGAGCTGAGCATGGCCAATATTCACACCTCCCTAGAGGAAAATCTGTATGGCTCTTCGCCTCCCTTCCGTCATCCATACTCAGTCAGAATTTGGTCACTCGTAAGAAGCTGGTATCTCTCCCAGAGCTTCCATATGGCTTTGATCACCTCAGTAAAACTCCCATCCCCAAGTGCTGAATCATGAAGAAACCCGAGGGTCATGTTGTCCCTTGAAAAGAAATGCTGAAAAGGTTGGAATGGGAGAGGTGAGGAGAACGAGATGAGAGAGCCAACTCGAGGGACAGCCATGTGCAGACACAGTAAGTCAGTGAGTCCCCATCCCAGTAAGCCTGGTGTCATCTCCGTCTTACAGAGAAGGAAGTGGAGGCTTAGAGAAGTTTGGCAACTTGGCCACAGTCTCACGACAGATGACGGATGCAGGTCTTGAGCTTGGGCCTGGCTTCCTCTGAGCCCCATTATCCTTACACACACCATGGCACATCTCCCTCACGGGAGGCACTGTGCCAAGTCAGGGGGCACACGGCTGGGGGGTGATTTCAACATGCGTAGGACAGTCTCAGCTTTTGAGGAGATTATGATCCACCAGGAGAGGAAGTCATATATTCAGATAACGACAGAACAAGGTAGAATGCGGGAACACCGAGGAAGGGGAAGGGGAGCTCATCTCCAGCTCAGGGGAGGGGAGGCTGTATCGAGGGGGATGGTGTGTGGCAACAGAGGCAGATGGCAACAGGGGCCCTTTAGGTGAACAGAACATCATGGACAGAGTCACAGAGGTGGGAAAGGGCATGGTGGTCTCAAGACCCAAGTGGCTGCGCTGTCGCCAGAAGCTGCCACACAAGGTCAAACGGCAGTTCCGTAGGGTGCAGGAAGGGGTGGCGAGACGGTGGGCTTTAGGATGGCATAGAGGAACATTTTATCAGAGCTGTGTTGACACATGTCTGGTCCAATAAATTAACATTTCCATCTCAGCCGACTTCATTTGGCAGGAGCAATAAATTCAGATGGAATTTAAGTGACGAAGGGGAAGGGTGCAGGAGGGCACGGGGTTGGAAGGCGGGTGGGAGAGGCATTCACCGCGCATCAAGTGGCTGACGTTGCTTCAGACAGTCACTCGCTCACCAAAAAAAGCCCTGGGTGGGCCCCGGAGATGACTGATCTAATGAACATCTCTTTCTGCCAGCCTCTTAGTTTACATTTTAAATTTTGCCTACAGTTTAATTTGTTAGATTTGGACAAAACAGCATGCTTTCGAAGCCTTTCCTCGGTGGTGCCTCCCCTTATTTACGCTACGATACTGTCATTCGAACAGGTAGGCTGGTGGGCCTCCAGCAGATGGGAGGGTTGTGGTACAGACGCTGTCCTCCCACAGCCTCCCTTCTGATGGCAACAATCTGAAAATACATTAAATCCATCTTATAGACATCTGTTACATACCTACTTATTGACATATTGATCAAGATATTTATTTATCCTCTGGTTCAAGAAAAAGAGAGATGATTTATTGAGCACTTACTCCAGACTAGAGATGACAGAATGATTTCCTTCCATGCAGCTCAGGGCTCTTTGTTCCGAGCCATGAGGCAGAATGACCACAACAAGAGCCTCCTGGGCCTGGGTGTTTCCAGCCAGTGTGCCGTTGCCTTGTCCTTGGTCTTTACGTCTTTCCCCTGCAGAGACCCTGTTCAAGCACCTGTTCAAGGTGTGCTGAACATCGCTCCTTGTTTCCAACATGTCCAAACATACAAAGTACCTCATTGTGAGATTTGCTGCCTGACAAGAGTTTCTCCGAGGGAAACTTCGAAGAGGTTCCAGCGCCAAGTGGAAAAGCCCTGTCAAGAGTGTTTATTGTCTAAGGGACCAGCTGGTTGAGCACACATCACATTCCCCAGGTGCTTCTGTCTTAACCCCTCTGTGGCTGCTCTTCTAGGACATTTTCTCAGACTCAATGACCAAGAACCAGGCTCACAGAACCTGGTCACCCCAATCTGTGCCCTGGTGTCTGTGGGGCCCTGGGGCACACTCGAGGGGAAGAATGCCACTGAGGCACGCAAGGACAAATGCCAGTGGAGTCAGTGTCTGTCTCCAGGATGCCAGGCTCTCATGGGGAGCTGTATTAAGAGTAACTAGCACCTTCTCCTTCTTCTGGTCTAGACGACTGAGACTGACCTGGTGGATCACCAGTGTTCCCTGGACTGGGTTAGATTGGGATGAGTGGTAATGGTGCTGGGAAGTTAATGGGTTGTGGCTGCTCTGGCTGGTCAGATGTCCTCTGTCTGCCTGGAGCTTACCCTACCTGTGAAGACTGCCCAGCTGCTGAGCTGGCCATGGGGAGACTGGTATTAGATTTGGACAGCCTGAGCTCCGACCACGTCCTGAGACAAAGACCCCAGTCTGATGGGGGTGGGGGATCACTCTCCAATCCCCTGCAGCTGATGGCCAGAGAAGATGGTGAGCCTTTCCACTGCGCATCCCTACCACACTCTCACATTTCCTGGTATCTCTCCTTGTTGTGTGACCTTGGGGAAGGTACTTAACCTCTCTGAGCCTCAGTTTCTGAACTCGGAAAGTGAATAGTGGGAATAATCATCATAAAAAGATAATGACCATGTTTGCATTTCATAGTTGTATATGGTTTGCATTTCATAGGTGTATATGGTTTAGGTCCATCCCAGTATGAGTACACAGGTGGCACTGTCTGTTGATCTGTTGAGTGGTAAGCAAGCACATCACTCTGTTATGTATTTATCACTCCTTGAATGTATAAAAAAAAAAATGAGGCTACTAAGAGCTCATTGATGGCAGGTACTGTTACTCCAAGTGAGGAAAAAACCTCCCAGAAGGTTGGTAACTTGCCTGAGGACCCTCAGAAGCTTAGCACCAGGGAGGCCATGAGAACCCAGGTTCTCTGACTCCTGGCTCAGCCCACAATTTACAGACAATTTTCAGAAGTCAGTCTGGGGTGTCTCCTATGGCGGGTGTTTGCTTGGGGTCACGGCTAACTGCTGAGGTTGACAAGGGTGGGGGTCCAAACACCCCAAACACCCAAACACCCCTTGGGGACTTAGTCGGAGGCCGACTCCTGGACAGGCACACTGGACGTGTCAATACTTGCCTGAAGGCTGAATTAAGCTCGTAAGGGTCTACTAATTTTCTAGTCTGGGCCTGTCTTCCCAGGAGGGGTTGAGGACTTCCTGGTAGGGGGTGCTCTGGGAGTTAAGCAGTAGGGCTGGGAGCTGTGGTGAGGGAGAGAAGGGAAGGTTCTCCTCTTCATGAAGTTGCCCTTCCTGGGGACCTCTGTGGGTCACAGTGGCAGAAGCTTGACCAGCTCTGTGCGGCTGAGAGCACACAGAGGAGGGGCACAGGCTGGTGGGGGTGGATCTGGGTGATGGGGAAGCGGGGCCAAGCTTGATCAGAAAGATGGCTCTGGGCCCCAGAAGGGCATTTCCTATCCCCAAATGGAAGCTCTGAGGGAGAGCTGGAGGGAGAAGTCATCCAGGTTCAGAGGCTTCACCTCTCACAGGCCCCGTGCCTCCTACACGACTCCCCGGATGAAAGAAAGCAGATGTCTGCAGTTCCCTGAGGGAGACCGCCAGAGAAGGAAGCTGGGCTTTCTGTCTGTCCTTGCTGAGGATGGATTTAAAGGCATAATAGAAGGGATTACAGGAGGGAGCTCTGGGGTGGGTAAGGCTGTGTGCTCGGTTAACGTACCCTTCTCTCCTATTGCCGGGCGCCCTGCAATTCTTTCCCACGGCAATGCTTCTCAGCAAGCTCCAGATACCTCTGGGGTCTCTTGTTTGAAATGTGAAGGGTGGCCTGCCCATCTCATGCCTGGTTTCTAAAGCAGCGGGAAGGCCACAGCCAGCAGCTTCAGCAACCCCTGGGCCAGGAAGGGCTGGAAGGGAAGTAGGGCAAGTGCTCCTCTGCTCTGTTTCTCAAGGGTGTTAACTGTTCTGAAGCCATTTAGCCCCCAGGAGGATCAGAGCTTCTGTAGTAATTACCGGTAGTTTCTATCTAGTGGAAAATAGAAGCATCACATTCTGGTGTGTCCCCATCTCCAGCCTCCATTCTATGGTTCTAAAAGGTGTTTCAGGTGCCTTGTCCCCAAAGGCCCTAGCCCTCTGACTACCTGCAGATTCTGAATTCTTTGGAATTAGCCTTTTCATAAAAATCCAGAGAAAGATCTGCTTTCATTCTCACTTGCTAAGAGTTCTGGGTGAGGACTGGTACTGGAGGTGAGAATTCTGTTTTTTTCTTCCTCCCTCCTAAGCTGATGGTATTTCCTGACCTCTCACTGAGTTTAGGAGTTTGGGAAGAGGTAGAATCTGCTAGGGAATGTTGGAAGTACCCAACACACCCCTCTGGGGAGGTCTGAGTGGAGCATCACAATGGTGGGATTGGTGCTGACCCAGACCCTTCCCAATAGCACAGGACAGGCCTCTCCAGAGACTGACGGAACCTAACAGTTATATGAAAGTGTCTGGAACTCTTGTCCTAGAAAGGAGTGTTGGGAAACAAAGACCAGAGAAAAATCCATGTCGCAGTAGCAGAGAGCAAGGAGAAAAAAAGGACAGGGAAGTG
This sequence comes from Mustela nivalis, assembly GCF_964662115.1. Lineage (NCBI taxonomy): Eukaryota > Metazoa > Chordata > Mammalia > Carnivora > Mustelidae > Mustela > Mustela nivalis. The sequence goes on along the minus strand of NC_139026.1, from coordinate 110,018,712 downwards.
GTCTACATAGAGCATTATCTCCCCCAAAATATATGCATATGCTGAGTATACATGTGCACACAGACACGCATATGCACACGCATGCACACGCACACACATGCACACACATGCAGACATGCACATACATGCACACGCACGCAGGTGCACACACACACGCACGTGCACGCACACACAGAGTCCAGATGTTTCTTTTTCACTGCAGGCATGTTTATTCTCATTTCCTTTAATGTTTGGTTTTGGTTTCCTTTACACAAAGTGTCCTATGGAAATCATGGCCCCTTAAAAATATAACTATATCATGAGCCAAGCTCCTCTCAGGGGTTCCCTTCTTGAAAAACTCTTAACACAAGGTGTCTCCAGGATCTGGTGTGGGGGGGTACTGGTTCTTTAGGTCCTTCATGCTGCAGACAGTGGGAAGCCAGAGTTTCCTGTTTCCAGAAAATGGGTGGAAGCGGGTTGCTAAAATGGTGCTCTATAAGGTGCCCTGCAAAGTGACATGGGTTCTGCACTCACTGTGGGCATCGAGACTGGACAAGCCACGCTGTTCTGGAGAGGTGAACCTATCCCCCTGGCCAGCTCGACCAGGAGCAGGTGCACCAGCCCAACGGGTAAGGCTGGCAGCGACAGACAACCCGGAGGCTGTGAGAGGAAGAAGCTGCCAGCTCACGGAGGCCTGGTGGCTGACAGGTAAAGAATGATTCATCCCCACCGCAAAAGAGAATTCTCCTCTATGTGCATTCCTGTCTCCCTGCGCTATCCTGCTCATCCATCTCTCTGTTCTGTTAGTTCTGCTGTGTGTTCTTCCTTCCCATCCTGACTCATTTTCTTTCTTGCCTTATTACTTCCTCTTGCCCTGACAAGGATTCTGTGCATCACACTTGAGGTGCTGCCTCCCCTGATGGACAGCACCCCTGGGTTAACTTTTCTTTCTTGTATTTGGTACAAGAGCCATGGGAGGCATCGAGAAAGCACAGGGGACTTCCTTTGCTAAGGTGAGCACTTCAGCTTCAAGCACTTTCTACTCCTGCCAAAGGAGTAGAAAAGGAAGGAAGGAAAGGAAGAGGCAAAAGGGAAAGAAGACCCATGATTAAGACACCTAACGTCAAGGGGAAAAGTGGACAAAAATCACTTATAATTTAGGTATTGCTCCAAGCATAATGATCGATGAAAATAAACAATTATGGTAACAAACCCCAAAACAGGGGTCTTGATGGAAGTTTTACACATAACCTCTAGCCAATGCTGGCTGCTGCCCATCAGCAGATAATCATCAAGGAGATCAGGCAGGTGGTGTCACCTTTGTTTCTAATCCCCCAGTCTGAACATGACTTTGGCTTTATTAGAGATGAGGACCAAACATAAAGCTGGTTCCAACGGGGACAGTCCATAGGGATAATCCAGTTCTCCTTCCCTCATTTTAGTGGTGAGTGATCTGAGACTCAGGGAAATAAGGCGATAAGCAGGTCAGTGACAAAACTGGAACTAGAACCCAAATATCTAATTCAAAGCCCATTGCTTTTACTGCTACATCAGGATGTTTCAACCAAGGAGTGTTTTAAATACTAGCAGCTATGATGAGAACAAAAGGAAAAATCTAACATACGCATATCCGATCACATAATAAAAGAATGAAAGAGCAGGCATCAGTTGAAGAAACTGACAATTAGGACAAGAAGAGAAGTGACTGCACAAGTAGAATTGATTAATTTTATGGTTGGGAATGGTACTGGGACTGGTATTGTTGAAACAAAGGGGAGAAGATATGGTGGGGAATGAACTGTTATGGGAACATGCTACTTATCTGATGTTACAACCGTGGTCTGGAAATGTTCAGAAATATTAACATAAGATTTCAGAATTAGGAGCCCTTATTAATAAAAATGAGAGTTTTTTTTAGTTATAGTTTTTTCAAAGATTTATTTATCTGTTTATTTTAAAGAGAGAGAGCAAGCAAAAGGATGGCAGGGAGGGGCAGAGGCAGAGGGAAAGAAAGAATCCTAAGCAAACTCCCTGCTGAGCACAGAGCCCAGCGTGGGGCTTAATCTCACAACCCCAGATATCATGACCTGAGCTGAATTCAAGAGTCAGATGCTCAACCAACTGTGCCACCCAGGCACCCCAACCTATAGTTTTATATCCTAAACTGAAAGGAATGAGATTTCACTAGCTAGCAAAAGGAAATGAAACATGGACAGAAATCCAACCATAAAATAAAGTGGCTTTGAGATTTCTACTTCTGAAAAGATGCAGCAGACATATTTTTCCCTATTCGTCCCACAAAGTGCAACTAAAATCCATGGATATTATATGTAAAACAAACATAAAAAGACTAAAATGTGGAGAGAAGAAAGCAAACTGATTAGGAATCTCAGGACCCAAAGAATGACACAGGCGTGAGGTTCTTGGGTTTCTGGGCAACCCAGCAATCCTGAAGGGTATAAACAAACAAACACCCAATTGAATTCTGCTCTCTTTAGCCAAAGGCCCAGGAAAGGGGGTGGTGACCAGACAGAAATCTTTCTCCAAATTGTGTTAAAATATATATAACATGAAATTTACCATCTTAGCTGTTATTTAGTGTACCATTGTGTAGCACTGAGTACATTCAAAGTGTGTGCAACCATCACCATCACCATGATGATGGAACTCCGTATCCGTTAAATAATAACTCGCAATTAACCCTCTCCCCAGCCCCTCATAACCACTATTCTATTTTCTATCTCTATGAGTATGACTACTCTAGGTAACCCCTATAAGTTGAATCACACAATATCTGTCTTTTTGTCTGGTTTATTTTGCTTAGAATAATGTTTACTGGAATCTTTGATGCAGCATGTGTCAGAATCTCCTTCTTTTTTAAGGCCAAAGGATATTCCATTGTGTATTTGTACCACATTTTTAATCCATTCATCTATTGTTTGACAATCGGATTGTTTCTGCCTTTTGGATTTTGTGAATAATGCTACTATAAACATGAATGTACAAATAGTCAGAGTCCCTGCTTTCACTTCTTTTGAGTATATATCCAAAAGTGGAACTACTATATCATGTGATAATTCTATGTTTCTTGTTTTAAGGAACCATCATACTGTTTTCTATAGTGGCTGTACCATTTTACATTCTCATCAGCAATGCCCAGGGGTTCCAATTTCGGCACACGCTTGCCAACATTTGTTATTTTCTATTCTTTTGATAATACCCATTTTAATAAGTGTGAAGTGATATTTCACTGTGGTTTTAATTTGCATTTCCCTATGGCTTGTGATATTGAGAACTTTCCATGTGCTTATTGGACATTTGTATATCATCTCTGGAGAAATGTCTATTCAAATCCTTTGCCCATTTTTAAATCAAGAGGGAAGAATTCAGATAGTCACCATTCTACTCCAGCCAAACACCACAGGAAAAACTGTGTTCCATTCCCACCTCCTTCAGCAAAGACTGAGTAGGGAGCCTTGACTTCCATCCTCAACTTCCATCTTCACCAGGCTATAATGAAGCACCCTGAATCTCCTGTTGGGATGGTGTCAGACAAGGCCAAGTGAGGAGTAAGGATATTCTTCCCCTCTTGGAGGTAATGAAGCTCCTCAGAATTTCTATGGTGTCAGTGGAGACCATGTGGGGAAACTGAACTTCCACTCCAACTTGGGAATAATGAGGTACACCTCCCTCTTCCTGCTGCGGTAGTGTAAGTGAGGCCCGATGGAGAATCAGATCTTTCATCTGATTGTGATGGTTCATCACAATGAATGGTTCAAGCAGGATGGTATCACCATTTCTAGCCTAAATTACCACCAGAGGTAATGAGAAGACCCTGCCCTACTGTGTGTTAGTGGAGACCAAGTGAGGAACCTGGACTTCTATTCCTACCCAGCAGTAATGAGGTGGCATTCTTCTTCCCTGCTGTGTTGGTGTCAAAGGAAGCCAGCTATAATAGAAGATTTTAAATATTACTCAGAATGTCCAGTTTTAATCAAAATTACTCATCACACTAAGAATCAGGAAAATGTCAAGTTGAATGAGAAGAGATAAATCAACAGACACCAACACTGAAATGACCCAGATGTTACAATTATCTCATGAAGATTTTAAAGTAGCTATAATAAAAATGCTTCAACAGGCAATTAAAAATGAGCCTGAAACAATGAAACAATAAAAAAGAGAAAGTCTCAGGGTGAAAAAAAAAAAAAACAACAGAAAATCTCAGCAAAGAAATAGAGACATAAAGACCTAAATGGAAATTTTAGAAATGAAAAATACAAGAAAGAAAATTTGAAAACTCAGTGGACAGGCTCAATAGCAGAATGGAGACACAAAAGAAAGAATCAGTGAATTTGATGACAGAACAATAGAAATTACCCCGTGCAGACAACAGACAGACAATAATCTTTAAAAAGGGAACAGAGTGGCAGACACCCATGGGACTATTAAAAAAGTTCTAACACTCATGCTATCACAGTTCCAGAAGGAGAAGAGAAAAAAGATGGGGCTGGAAATGTATTAAAAGAAACAATGGCTAAAAATTCCCCCAATTTGGCAAAAGATACAAATCTAGAAATTCAAGAAGCTGAATGGTCCCAAATAAGATAAATCTGAAGAAAACCACACCACGACACAGCACAGTCAAACTCCCAGATATTAAAACCAAATAAACAATCTTGAAAGCACAGAAAGATAAATGAATGTGTTACTTAGTGGGGGAAACAGTTCGATTTCTCATCAAAAACTATGTATGTTAGAAGAAAGTGGCATAACACTTTTTCAAGGGCTGAATGAAAAGACCTATCAATGCAAATTCTATATCCAGCAGAAATATATTTCATGAATGATGGGAAGATACATGTATTTTCACAGATGAAGGAAAACCAATAGAATGTCACCAGTAGACAATTAGAAGGGTTATAAGAATTTCTTTGAGCAGAAAGGGAATGTTTTTGTTTTTGTTTTCTTTGGGGAAAAAATGGAATTTTAGATCATGAGGAAGAGAGAAAGAACAGAAAGAGTGAAAATAGAGGTAAATACAATAGGCTTTCCTTCTCTTGAGTTTTCTAAATTATGTTTGATGGTTAAAGCAAAGTTTTTAAACTAATGTATTTCTCACGCATGTGGAGAAAATATCTGCAGTGATTACATTATAAACAGGGAGGGTAAGAGGAGATTAAATAGCTACAGTTTGAGCTGCTAATTAATTAATTAGAAATGTAGTTAGTAAATTAATTAGCAAAATGTAACATCAGTAGACTGATAAATTATGTATATATTATAATGTAATACCGAGAGCAACCAATGAAATAGCTATATAAAGAGATACACTCAAAAACACTACAAATAGGGACGCCTGGGTGGCTCAGTTGGTTGGACGACTGCCTTCGGCTCAGGTCATGATCCTGGAGTCCCGGGATCGAGTCCCACATCGGACTCCCAGCTCCATGGGGAGTCTGCTTCTCTCTCTGACCTTCTCCTCATTCATGCTCTCTCTCACTGTCTCTCTCTCAAGTAAATAAATAAAATCTTTAAAAAAAAAAACACTACAAATAAATAAAAATGGAGTTCTAAAAAAAATGTTCCAGTAATCCATAGAAAAGTGAGAAGAAGTCATTTATATAACATTCTTAAAATGACAAAATCATAGAGATGGAGAGTAAATTAGTGGTTGCCATGAATTAGGGATGGTGGGGAGCAAAGAGGTGGGTGTGACTACATAGGGGTAACACAAGTAAGAATTTGTGGGGAGGGAACAGTTCTGCATCCTGATTGTGGTGGTGCTCACATGAATCCATACAAGTGATCAAATGGCACAGAAGTACAGGAAAACTTTGGACCAATATAAGTTCTTGGTTTCACTACTGTACCATAACTGTGTTAAATGTAACCTCTGCAGTACGGATGTAACCTCTGTACTATCGTGAAGTTCCTATGAATCTATAATTATTTGAAAATTAAAAATAACGTGACTTGGATCAGTAGAGCCTATCCATATTCTTCTCCTATTTGTCCTGATTTCTCTCGGGGAGTGACTCACATCCTTGGCTAAAGAATCCAAACCAGCAAGCCTGGGGAAACTGAGGCATGGGTGCTGCCAATACAGTTAAGCTCCCCTGTACAGTTGAGCAACATGTTTATGGAAACATCTATTGTGCCCTAAGCACCGTGCTAGGCAATTGAGGGGGAACTTGGAACACATATACCATAGATCCCTCATTTACAATTTGTAAATCATAAAGCTTGTCTTCTTCTGGGCTCCCTCTCTGTCTTTCATGCTTTGGCTCTTTATAAACAATATACACAAAACCAAACCAAACCAAACCAAAATACAAAACCCCAAAAAACATAACCAAAACCATAACCAAACCAACCAAACAAACAAACCAAAAAACAAAAACCCAGCCACAAACTGTGTAATATTAATATTTCCATGTAAATCTCAATTATTTCATTTCTTCCCATGTTAACAAGCAATCCCCCAGAAGCTGACAAGATACACCATTTATCTTTATGCATGTTTGTCCACTTAATTTTCTGGAACCCAAGGTACCTCATTCATTAGATTGGGAGCTTGGTTTTTCCTTCCCAGCCAAATGAGAAGGGTCCACATTGAAAGGGCAAACAAACCAGGATAAACCTTTGAGGTGAAATAGAATCTTGTCTTCTGATTCAATGTCTAATTAATTCAGGATTGTAGACAGCTGAATGTCAATGATTTAACCCTGCCTGGTAAATACTAATTATAAATACACAGACAATGCCCGCACACACACAGAAAATGCCTACTAAGTGGACCCCTATGACTAAGAAAAGGAACACATCAAATGTTAGACTGAGGAGGGTCAAACAAAGGAAAACATGTTTCACCCAGAAAGAGAGGTTTGGGTTGACCACCATGAACATTCTTGATTAACATGAAAAGGCAACGAGGTGTATTTTTGAAGAGGTTCGGGTCCCAACAGTTTTGAAGACCTGAGGACAGATGCTCATATTTCCTGGGCTGGTTTAATTACTCTCCTTGCCAGAGGCATATGGAATAGATTCTCAACCTTTTTCATAGTGAGATACACAGAGAAAATGTTAGTATTTTTCATGGCATCCAGAGGGAAATGAATGGAATGCTTATAGTTGACTGGAAGTGACTGGCCCAGGGGACCGCGTGTCCCAGGCCCTGCCCTCAGGTGTACCCAGTAACCAGCAAGGAAATTCTGACCTAGAGGACCTACCTCTAAGCTTTCAGGAGTGAGAATTAGGCATTTCCCAGGGAGTAACAGGCAGCACTTAAAGAGCCCTCTAAGGGATTGGGCAGGGCTGTGGTGTCTGGGACAAGGGCAGTCTTCTACCTGCCATCATCTCTGTCGACTTATGTTTGGGAAAAGCATCCATGCCCCACACATCCCTGAGTGGTGGTAGCAGACATCTACCTGGGACTGACGCAGGAGAGGGGAGGGGGTGGATGGGAGAGATGGGGGCCTTTGGGTTGCTGCAAGTCATCTCATCTGTTATTTACTGTACTTGTCCTAATCATATAGTGTCAATGCATCTATAAATTATCTTGTCTCTCAGCAGCTGCCAGGAGTGATGAAAGCTGTCATTTAATCAAAAAAGTTTAAATTAATTAAAGGTGGAGAAAAAAAAAAAAAAAAGAAAGGGAAAGGAAAAGCAGCCTTTAAATGGCTGTTCCGGACTTTGCAGAGTTGTGTGAGATGAGATGCCAGTGTGGGAGCTGTGTGCCTGCAGTTCCCACCACATTCTCTAAATCCTACCTCCTCCAGGTCCTTGAAAACACCACATTCATGCCCGCCTCCAACACCTTTGCTTGGTGGCCCTGGCTGATGAGTAAACAGGAAGCTACCCAGCTGTAGCTAGAAGGTCAATAAAGCAAGGAGGATTTTTGGCTTGGAGGGCTGTCTACGTCAACTTGACCTTTGGGGATGAGACACTGGTCAGAAAGGAATTAAGGGTGTTAAAAACAGGTTGGAAACTTTGGGGAGACTGTGGCTTGTTCCTTATCACTCTAGTCCTACATCCCAGTCCTGTGTGTATCTGTTATGTCACCCTGATACCCAAATTCCCCTCCCTTTTCCCCACAAGGCCATTCCAATTCCCCCAACCCAAGATCCTCATGATCTGGCTGTCCCTTTCAACTTTTCAACCTTCTTAACAAAACAAAACAATCTTGCTCCTAGCAGGGGGCCAAATGGATGGGGGAAAATCCAAGGGACTTGTTATTCGTAAGGTATTATAAATGATGATGGCTTAAATCAGCACCCAGAGAATAAATCCTTGAGGAAAGCAACAATCTAGTGATGGTAGTCGTGCCGCAGACCCTTTCTGTTGGCCCTGAGACTGAACTATGACGTGCCACTGACACGGGGGCCCACAAGGCCGGCTAGTGATGGAAAGTCATTGCTAGCCTACCTACCGCTGATTATCTCCAGTTTGTAACAACATCAGTGGAGTGCTTAAGATTTATGAATTGATTTCACCTTGTGATGTAGACACAGCCAGTATTAATATCCCCATTTCCCAGATAGGACCACTGAGACGCAGAGAGGTTAAGTGCCTTGCTTAAGGTTACAGAGTAGCAAGTGACACAGTGGTCTGGGAAACCAAGCCCATTGTTTTCCACTGCAACCCAATCTCCTGCCTTCCTTTCCCAGCTGGCTCCTTCCAGGTTGGCTCCTGTTCTCTAGAGCTCCATGTGGGGCCTGGCTCTGGCCCCAGAAGCACAGAGCATTGCTCCTTCAAAACGTGCTCCTCGTCTGAGCCAGCCATGTTGCACACAGAACTCTCCCCTCACTTAAGTGCCAGGAATAAGAGGGGAAGTGCCAGGAATAAGAGGGGAAGCTTAACATTAAAGGCCTGGAGTGCTGCCTGCCCATAAGATAAATAATCAGAAAGGTCAGGTGCTGCTTGTGTAATTACGTAGCTTTGATGAAGTCACAGAACCAGGTTGGAAATCAAGGTTTTCGCAAGCAGGGTGTTCCAGCACTGCCATCTTATTGGGACACAGTAATCCAACTCTCTGTACAGAGGCATGCACGTGAACCATTCATGCACAGACACCATCCAAGATGTTTTAGGCAAGGGTTTCAAACGCTGGGATTTCAGCTTCATAAGGCTGACTCCATGTCTGGAGCCTTCTTTAATTAGTAGAAAACTTGGAGACACTTCGTCCCCGTCATTTCTACTGTGGAAATGTCCAAAAGGATACAAAAGGACCCCAAAGGCACATCTGCATTTGTCGCAGTGCTTATTATGTACTTGTTTGTGGATATTAACTCACTTAATCCTCATAATGATCATATAAGTGTTAGTACACCCATTTTAAAGATAGGAAAACTGAGGTATAGGAAGGTTAAGTAACTTCATTAAAGAAAGGAAGCTAACTAAACAAGTGGAGGGGTTGGAACGCCATGCTGTTTCCACCCGTTTAGCCCTGCAATGAGGGGCAGAGGCCCTGCAGTGGCTTCCCTGTCTGCTAGCTCTATTACCTTATACTCTGTGCCTCAATTTCCCCATATGTTCAAAAAGGAGACCTGTCTTACCTGCCAACCTCTTAGGCTGGTGATGGTGATCACATGAGGGCACAGACATGAAGATGTGCCTGTGATTATAAATGTGCACTATGAATATGAGTATAATAAATTTTATGTCACCCATCTTTAAAGATACAGCTTCAGTCCTCATTGGTGAGTCTGGTTTGGGGTCTTAAACTTGAAACTAGTCAACAGGTCTGTTAATCTCATTCGTTTCGATGCCTACCAGAGGACCACATACAGATAAGTGCCAAAGGAATATTTTAGGATGTGTGGCTGGCTGATGATAAAGCATGACAGATATAAAGGCCAACTTTCACCCTTTCTTCAAAAAATAACCTAACCAATTCTTCCAACTCTAACCACGAAGCTTTCAATAAGCAGGAAGAAAGCCAAAAGGCGATCCCAAATACCTATGTGACATGCCTTGAAAGTGACAAGAGAATGCCCGTGGTTTCCGTCCGATCGACTCAGCGTTCCTGCAATTCCGCTGCACACTCAGCCTTGGCATGAGTCCCGCCATGGAGGTGGGCACACACGTTCCCACCTGCCAAACCCCACAAGGAGGCCAAACTGACCCCAAAGAGCTGAAGAGTCAAAAGCACAAGCACAGTACCAAGAGAATAATTCTGACCTGTACCAAACCTTGAGGTGTCATCAGAAGCACCCCTGAGATTCTGAGAATGTCATGGGGAGACTTAAGGAGGGAGGGATATGCAGAGACTGAGAGGGAGGGAGGGCAGTGGGGAAGCAGGAAAGCCGGGAGAAGAGGCTCAGAGGAAGGAGGTGCAGGGCATGGCGGGCAGGCCATGGCAGGAGGGAGGGATCATGCTAAAGTGAAAAGTAGTGTTTGGGGAGCAGAAGGAAACAGCAGGAACAGCTGTAGTTCACAGCCATCAAATATTTACTGACCTCTGACTTGGTGTCAGGCGCGGAGTCAAGGGCTGAGGACTCAGCAGCGAGCAGGCCAGGTGGGGCTCTTGATCGTAGGCAACTTGGTGGGGAGGCAGACAGACCAGAGGGAAGAGCCTTTCAAGTTCTAGTAGAGGGTGCTGTGGGTGTGCAATGGGGACCCTGAACTAATCTGGAGTGGCCTGAGAAGACACGGTACCACTTTCTTACATTTTCTTTCTTTCTTTCTTTCTTTCTTTCTTTCTTTCTTTCTTTCTTTCTTTCTTTCAGATTCTATTCATTCATTTGAGAGAGAGTGATTCAGAGGGAGAGAAAGAGAGAGAGAGAGTACAAGCTGGAGGAAGGGGCAGAGGCAGGCTCCCCACCAAGCAGAAAGCCAGATGCGGGACTTGATCCCAGCACTCAGAGATGATGACCTGAGCCAAAGGCAGATGCTTAACCGACTGAGCCACCCAGGTGCTCCATTTGCATTATTTCTGTTCAATATTCAGAGCAGCCCCATGGGGGCTAACATGGGCCAGACAAGGATGTGAGGTGTGGGGAGGCCAAGGTCTTATAAGCTGCAAGTGGGTGATGGAGCAGGCCCTCAAATCCAGGTTCCTCTGACTCCAAATCTCTGATGATAACCTGGAAGTCAACAGGCACCTGCTCCATAGAAGCCTCCGGAAGCCTGCTTCTCCACAAGCTTTCTCATCGCCAGTTTCCTCATTCTGGATTAGCTTTAGGGCTAAAGCAACAAGAGAGAAAGGAACGGCCTGGTTTCTAGAGTCAAATGAGGCTGAGTTCGAATCCCAGTCTACCAACAATGTAATGTATGGGCAAATTACCTAACTTTGCCGAGCCTCAAAGTTCTCACATCTGTAAAATGGGTATAACACGACCCACCTCATGGTGTTGTAGTGAGGAACAACTGAGGTAATGCGAAGTCCCAGGCACCTAGCCCATGCTTGATAGTACACCCTTCCGCTCTCACCTCCAGGAAGGGAAATTTTAAAAATGGCCCCTGCTTAAGACCCATTGTTGAAATCTAAATCCCTTGCAATGGAGGGGATCAAACCCCTAATGCTTAAAGGCAAGCACTTTTGCATTAACATTTCCAAAAGCCAAGAGAGAGGAAAGGCAGGACTGATGCCAAACAGTGAGCTTATTTCAAGTTACTAAGGATCTGAGGTCACTGTGAGCAGCTCTTTATTGAAACCAAGAATAAATCCATGTGGGGAGAAGGCATGGGCCAGACTGTCCCACAGGATCCGTTTTCTGGGGATTATGGCCTGGGGCACTGAGATGGCATCTTAAGGTTGTTGCTGATGCACTGGGCGGCCTAAGAAACTACTGGGCACGCCCTGAATCTGGAGGATGTCTGCCTACTTGGTCCTCCCATGCCACCCCCACCTGTCCTGGCTGAATCAAGATGGCCTGATGACAAGAAGGGCCAGCCAAGTTCAGAGTGGATCCCGGAAGACCTCCAATGGCCTGGTCCCAAAAGAAACCTCCTACTTCCACCCTGGACACTTCCCACTTCTGAGCTGCCAAATCTGACATGTGGTCCACAACAGATTGCTCCTGTGACTACAAGGAGCACTTCTCGGAGCTCTGAAGATAGAAAGGAATGAATTGCCTAATGAAAAGGGTTGTATCCACTGTGGGCCTGGGTCAGGAAGGAGCTTGGAGGGGCTAGGGTGAACTATCCTCATAAAACCCCTGCAGACAGCCCCCCCGGTTCTCTCTCAGGACTCACACAGCCTCCTACCTGCTTCCAGTTCACAAAGCACTCCATCCTCATCTCCCCTGTCCTCTAGCCCTGGGAGAAGCTCAGCCCCTAGGAGCCTCCACTTAATCCTCAGTAAAAAGAGCTGTGCAGGTCAGAAAGGTCAAGTGACTTGATCAAGGTCAAAGAGCTGGGGCCTTGTTCAATCTGTGTCAATGCCCACTGTGAACTCTGGGTGGAGGGGCTGTGACTTCCCCATGGCAGCCTCTGAGCCGGGGGTAGGGCTGGCCCTACCTGGAGAAGTAGCAGGGCTTCTCTCTTCAAGGCCACAGTCCCTCCATGGCCAAAGGTGCCTGCCACCTCGTGGGCTGCAGGCCCTGACACTCGCCACCCTGTTCCGGTTGTATCTGTCAGGGCCCGCTGCCAACTCCATGATTAATTCCCAATCTAATCAGCTTCAACAGTGACATAACTCACCTCCCTCTGGGTGCTGGGATAATGTATTCAATATTACTAATAACAATCCTGCTCAGTGTGACAAAACGGGGTAAACACACCTCGGCTCTCCTGTTTCCCCCATTTTCACTCAAGCAGTCTGTCCTTTGTCTCTTTCCTTATTTTCACATTCTGTACTTTGACAGATCCTGTGGCCAAATCACTCTTCTCTTTGGCTTCCAGTAAAACAAAACAGAATCTTCCCACCACTCCCAACTCTGCTCAGACCCGCTGTATAAGTTCTCCCTTCTGGACGGATGCGGCCCTAATCCTTTAAGCTGGGGGACAGAAGCTGTGCTCAGGCATGAACAGCCTGTCCCTCGTGTCGTGGCTATGTCCCCCATGAGCGGTTGGCAGGGAGCAGCTGAGGTCCTCCTGGGGAGCTGGTTCTAGCCAGCTATTCTCTCGCTCTGTCCGAGGATGTCAGCAGGGGCAAATGGGAGAGGCAGTCGGCTGCTGGAAATGAATGCTAGTTAACTGTTCATCAGGAGCGAGGAGAGAGAGCCAGCCGTGGGTGTGGGTGTGGTGAGACTACAGGCAAGCAGGAGGCCAAGAGGAGAAGTGTTCCCATGGCCGGGTATGGGGGCCTCTTCTCACCTACCGCTGGAGGTGGGAGCCCTGAGATTCCTTCCAGCTCTGTGGATCCTTCGTGAATGCCGCACTGCACACAAGATGTGGCTTGTGGGGCCCACCTTGATAAACCTGGCCGCTAAGGGCAGTGCCCTGGGGTCAGGCTGTGGGGCCCTCCCCACTCACTCAGACGCTGAAGGCTTCCATGGAGTCATGGAAGAAAGGGCCATTTGGCTTCAGAAGAATAGAAGCTTGGGGATAGAAGGGAGACATGGAAGTCAGGTCCAGAGCATGAGATCACAGGGTGAGGGCTTCTCAGCCAGAGGTGGCTGGTCAGCGGCGTCTCCCCAGCACTTTCTGTGAGTTAGGTGCTGTGCTGCTCAGCGATGGGGGGCCGGCTGTGGACCCTGCTGGAGGATTCACCATTCTGAGAAACAGGGACCTGGTGGGGGGACAGCACTGATCCATGAGTTCATGGGCGGAGAGCTACCCAGGTAGGGATTGGAGGGTCAGGGAAGGCTTCACTCAAGAGGTGACAGTCGAGTTCCTCCTTCAAGGGCAGTCATGAAGGGCCCTCTGGGCAGGGCAGATGGCACGTGCCAAGAGCTTGGGGGAGTTTGGGAAATGGTGGTGGGTTTTGAATGATGGCAAGGGACTGTGGACCGGGCGACGAGCCAGGGGAGCGGGACCAACACCCTGAGGAGCACAGACCTGCTCCTGGGCGACGGGAGCCATCACAGGATCAGAATCACGTTTTAGAAACATGTCCCTTTGGACAGAGGATGGCTGGGCACACAATGGCCGAGGCACAGGCACGCGGGCTGGTCCAGCCTCCTTCAGGGGAGGCCCCTCTGCCACCCGCCTCTAGGACTGCTCTTCTGGCTGCCCCATTACGGTGTTTTCAAAATCCTTCCATTCTTGAGGTTCAAGTAAGACTGTGCCACAGCCTCCTTGCTTCTTTGCTGTCTCCTGACCTTCGGGGCCTCTGCTGGGACATCTGATCCAGGAACTGCTTAGTAACGCCTTTGGATGCCCCCACCCTCTTCTCTAGACCTGGCGCGATCTCCATTTCTTGCCACAGCTACGAGCACAGCTGGAATTCTGGAATGCACATTTCAAAGTGCTTCCCTAGGCAGAATCTCAGCCACTGATGATAACACTGCGGGAGGCTGGGTGGGGGGGACCCAATGTACTGAGGACCCAAGGTGCACAATGTGCAGGTAAGAAGATGTGGCTCCCAGAAGATCTGGCTCCTAAGTGGCCAGTCTCCTGACTCACAGACTGGAGTTCTGTCCCCACAGAGCACTGCTCACTATCCTTCCTTTCCGCGGAGGCCAAGACTATCTGTTTAGAAAACATCGACAGCAGTCAGACAAGCTGCCCAAATGTTTGTGAGCATCTGATGGTCGGGAGAAGGTTAGCAAAAGTGGCAATGTCACTGTTAGAGACAGTGACAGCTCAGCGGTAGCTATTCCTGCTTGGCTGCGGCTCTGCTGGGGGACGGGAGACAGGGGAGGCGCAGAAAGAAAAGGCCGTGCTCCCCACAAGTAAACACAATCAGGTATCCACACTCACTCTCCGCAGCCCCAGCCACCTCTTCCTCCCAGGCTGACTGTTAACAGTCCAAGAATCTCAGGATGCTCAAAGGGGAAGGACACATTCACTCACTGAGAGGCACCTATCCAAGTAGGGGGCGTTTCCAAACGGTAATTCAGTGATGACTTTCTATGTAGAGATGAAGAAGAACTTACTCCTTTTATAAAACCAACTTCACAAAGTAAAACTTGACACAATTTTTTTGGCCCGGGGACTCTAGGTGTCAGGGATTGTTCTGGGGAGGGGCAGATGTGCGGTGTGTCTTGGTTACTGGAGTCTGCCCAGGGGCAATGCAAATAAGGACTTTTTAAGAGTGCACTAGTTTTTAGCACTTAAAAGTGAGAAGCCCTCCTCTACCCTTCAAGAGGCCAAACAAACAGCCTATTCTTAATTGCCTTGACAGTGTGGTCTGTGTTTATCCCAACCTGTCCTCAGACAGGTGGTGGAGATTTGGGAATTGCAGGCCCTGGGACTGGGGCAGGAGGCCTCTTGGACCAGTCCTTGGGGTGCTCACATTCCAGAGTTCCTCCTGTTCCCCAAGGGCACGTGCTGCCACTCATATGGAGGACAAATCATGCCATCTGCCGGAGCCCGCTGCCATAATACCCTCCTATGCTTTCTCCTCACTGTTCTCAGTTCCCCCCAAATCAAAAACCGGGGGTTGGGGGCTAGAGGGAGGGAGGAAAGTACACAGGATTTCTCAGAAGGCTTGTGAACTGGGAAACCAGCCGGAAGCCTTCCGCATCTGGAAAGGGGGTTGGTTATTCTTCCCACCACCTACCATCAGCCCTGTTTGGGCTGTTGGGCTATTGAGCTCCTACTTTGTGCCAGATATTTTGGATAACTTAATTCCTCTGGAAACACAAGACTTTTTTTTTTTTTTTTTTAATCATTTACAGGGCCATAGATTCTGGACTTGCCCAAGGCCACAGAGTTGAGAACAATCCACATCAGAATACAGATGTGTTGCCTTAAAGGCCTCCCTCCTTGTTCAACCCTTAGCACCAGCTGAAAAGCATCCGTTGTCCCCTGCTGCCCCATACCTGATTTGCCCCAAGACACCTAAAGTCCCTGGGGGCTTCGAACAATTACCTCTGAGTGACTCTGTGCCTGGAAGGGCCTGTCACTCCCCTGAGCTCCCACTCTTTCCTGGGAAGTCCAAAGTGACTAATGGCTTAGGTCTCATGCTGCAACTCAAGGACTTCTGACATTTCAAAAATAAAAAACCTGTTTGCTCTTCTGCTCAGTGAGATAACACTACAGTTCCCCGTGTCTAAATCTGGAAGCAACTGTTGTTTAGCACAGGAGTTCTCAGTGGGGGTCCATCTTTAGAGGGTGGCGCGTGAACATTTTGCAATTCTAAGCAAAATGTTGTGTGTTCGTGCATAGGTGTGTTTTCTTGGGGAGAAAGTCCAAAACTTTCATCAGAGATGAAAATGGGTTAGGGAAGCCCCAATAAGTAAGAACTACAGACAGGCTGGATAACTCAAGAGAGACAGATGAATGGTGTAGAAGTATCCAGAAGAGAAAAGAGCTAAGATGATGCAGTATCCCTCTCTGGGCTTCCAGCCTGGACTTCCAGGTGACCAGAGTCCTGGGTTGGGGATCCTTCAACAGTTTGGTTTTATTAAGTGTTCACATACTTCTGAATGGTGCAGCCTGGCCAAGCTTGGACCCGTGCCTTTGGAAAACCGCTAATGAAACATTAAATAGTCAGAGAGGCCTAGCTCCATGCCAGAGCTCTTGGCCAGGAGTAGGCTACTGTGTGGTCACAGGCTGGGGGCTGCTGGGTCCCCAGAAAATTTAATAGGTAGTGACAGGGCAAGTCCTGGCGACAACTCACCCTGTTCAGACGGGCCCTATGTTTCAGGCTCTTCTGTTGATGTCTTGGAGGACCGCAAGGCCTGGGCAGCCAGCACTGCTCAGCTGAATCAAAGCTCAGCACATTCCCCAGGTTACAAACCCTGTCAGGCCTGTCCCAAGCCACTGGTTTGGCTGGACTGCCTTTCTGTCCCCCAACCACAGAAAGAGAAAAAAACCCAAACCTCTACTCAGATAGACCTTTGTGTACTCAGCTCCGGAAGGGAGTGAAACAGCTCTGCTAGTGATAAACTCAGGAATAATCAAGCTGCAAATATCTGCATTTCCTGAATTGATCCCACTTTTCACCTCTCTCAGTTGTCCCTATCTTACAAGGCTTGGAGTATAGACACATGTCACTGAAACACACACAACCTGGCACAGGCAGAACCTCAGGGAATAACTCAGCTCTCTAAAGCGAACTCTGTTTTCTAGAAGCTGTATTTATTCAACCAGGACTCAATGGCCCAGACTATAGAAAATATATGTTGCACACATACTACCCATGTTAGCTGAACCCCATCCACAAGTCAGGGCCATCCCCTGCTGACGTTCAGGGTCAGGAGGGTAGACAATGGACTGTGTACTCAGGCTCCAATAAGCAAGACTCACTATGTGATCTTGACAAAGTAATCTCTCTGGCTCCAGTTTCTCCATTTTGAAAATAGGGGACCCTAGTGCCTGATCGTGGCTTTTAAGGATTAAATAAGATGAAATATGTCAATGCCTAGCACATTCTAAACTCTCAGTAGAAGGCTACGATTAACTGCTTATGTGGCCCAGATCTGGGCCACATAAATGCAAAAGAGAAATGCAAAAGAGAAAGCTGGGAGTCAGGTCCCTGTTCACTGCCCAACTTTTCTAAAATCACATGGCTCAGTGATGTACAGAGAAGGTCTGCGTTGTATAAAGGTATATATATTGTATATATATGGGAGATGTCAGACAGCAAGAAAGAAAGAGCTCCAGCCTGGAAAATCTGCTGTCCCCTGGACAGTTCCCCCAGAAGCCACTCTCCCCCAGGCTCCGAGGGACGCTTGGCTCCCTTTTCCTGTAACTACCGATTATGGCCACTAGGGGCGCACTGATTCTCTCTATCTTAAGAGTCATGGAAAAAACATTTAAGCTAAACTAAAACTGGGAATTTTCATATAAAAATTTCGCTAGCAAACTAAGAAAAAAAGGAAAGCGAATACAAAATATGAACACAGAGAGTTAAACAAGCTGACCATGCAGAATATGGGCTCTAACTGAAGTCTAGCCTCAGACTGGTTTTGTGGATGCCGCTTAGGGCATATCCGTCCTGGTTATAGATGGAAACACAACCCATTAAGACTTCTAACCTGAGACAGCCTGGCTTGGTACTACCTGCTGCATGTTCTCTGGGGATGGGCTGCCATTGTCCCTCTACAGCCCTTCCTGCTCTGTCCCACCCCTTTCCCCCACTGCTTCCCTGAAGACTCTTCTGGGTGGGCCAAGCAGAGAGGCCTTCTGAAACCCCACCCAGGGTTTCCCAATATTGAAAACGCTTCCTATTTACATAGACAGGACAGACCTCATCTCCACCAGGGAGAGAATATGGCTATTTTCTCCATGCAGTAGAGCTTCCATTTTTTAAAAAAATTATAATTAAGTCAATGGTTTAATATTTAAAGGTGTACTTGAGGGAGGAGAATAAATCTACCTCTTCCTTTGAAAGCCAAGAATTGAGGAATGGAGAGATTTCCATTTTATCAGTCAACATTTATTTTTTTTTAAGCTCTGAGGTTCTGAAGCCTGTGTTTATCGCAGCTGTGTCCAGGCTTACCCCATGAGATAAGGAAGAGGTCCTGTATTCACATCAGAGAGAGGTCCCATCAAGGAGCAGGAGGAGGCAATCACTGGACCATGCTGACTGCACCACCCTTGGCTTACCCTGGGGCCTTAAACAAATTGTGTAGACTCTTGCCCTGCCTCCTTTTTTAGTCTAATTCAGAGACATAAACCCTAACTTGAAGGGTCATTGGGAGGACAACA